>NW_026116190.1:0-23935 GCF_001640805.2 Lates calcarifer
TTAGTTTGTCTTGTCCTGGTCAGATAGTGCAGTATTAAGCCATTCATGAGCTGAATAAGCCTCAAAACGCCTGGGAAAAGCGCTTATTCACACACCACAGATTGCATACAGTGCACAAAAGAGGAAGAGGAAGGCTCTCCCGACAGCAAATTATGGGTTTTCAACATAATGCTTGTTTACTAATATTGTCAATTAAGATACCTTTCATGTCCGTGTGGCTGAGTTCTTAGTTTTGTCTTGTCCTGGTCAGATAGTGCAGTATTAAGCCATTCTGAGCTGAATAAGCCTCAAAACGCTGGGAAAAGCGCTTATTCACACACACCCAGATTGCATACAGTGCACAAAAAGAGGGAAAGGCTCTCCCGACAGCAAATTATGGGTTTCAACCATAATGCTTGTTTACTAATATTGTCAATTAAGATACTTTCATGTCCGTGTGGCTGAGTTCTTAGTTTGTCTTGTCCTGGTCAGATAGTGCAGTATTAAGCCATTCTGAGCTGAATAAGCCTCAAAACGCTGGGAAAAGCGCTTATTCACACACACAGATTGCATACAGTGCACAAAAAGAGGGAAAGGCTCTCCGACAGCAAATTATGGGTTTCAACCATAATGCTTGTTTACTAATATTGTCAATTAAGATACTTTCATGTCCGTGTGGCTGAGTTCTTAGTTTGTCTTGTCCTGGTCAGATAGTGCAGTATTAAGCCATTCTGAGCTGAATAAGCCTCAAAACGCTGGGAAAAGCGCTTATTCACACACACAGATTGCATACAGTGCACAAAGAAAAGAGGGAAAGGCTCTCCCGACAGCAAATTATGGGTTTCAACCATAATGCTTGTTTACTAATATTGTCAATTAAGATACTTTCATGTCCGTGTGGCTGAGTTCTTAGTTTGTCTTGTCCTGGTCAGATAGTGCAGTATTAAGCCATTCTGAGCTGAATAAGCCTCAAAACGCTGGGAAAAGCGCTTATTCACACACACAGATTGCATACAGTGCACAAAAGAGGGAAAGGCTCTCCGACAGCAAATTATGGGTTTCAACCATAATGCTTGTTTACTAATATTGTCAATTAAGATACTTTCATGTCCGTGTGGCTGAGTTCTTAGTTTGTCTTGTCCTGGTCAGATAGTGCAGTATTAAGCCATTCTGAGCTGAATAAGCCTCAAAACGCTGGGAAAAGCGCTTATTCACACACACAGATTGCATACAGTGCACAAAAAGAGGGAAAGGCTCTCCCGACAGCAAATTATGGGTTTCAACCATAATGCTTGTTTACTAATATTGTCAATTAAGATACTTTCATGTCCGTGTGGCTGAGTTCTTAGTTTGTCTTGTCCTGGTCAGATAGTGCAGTATTAAGCCATTCTGAGCTGAATAAGCCTCAAAACGCTGGGAAAAGCGCTTATTCACACACACAGATTGCATACAGTGCACAAAAGAGGGAAAGGCTCTCCGACAGCAAATTATGGGTTTCAACCATAATGCTTGTTTACTAATATTGTCAATTAAGATACTTTCATGTCCGTGTGGCTGAGTTCTTAGTTTGTCTTGTCCTGGTCAGATAGTGCAGTATTAAGCCATTCTGAGCTGAATAAGCCTCAAAACGCTGGGAAAAGCGCTTATTCACACACACAGATTGCATACAGTGCACAAAAGAGGGAAAGGCTCTCCCGACAGCAAATTATGGGTTTCAACCATAATGCTTGTTTACTAATATTGTCAATTAAGATACTTTCATGTCCGTGTGGCTGAGTTCTTAGTTTGTCTTGTCCTGGTCAGATAGTGCAGTATTAAGCCATTCTGAGCTGAATAAGCCTCAAAACGCTGGGAAAAGCGCTTATTCACACACACAGATTGCATACAGTGCACAAAAGAGGGAAAGGCTCTCCCGACAGCAAATTATGGGTTTCAACCATAATGCTTGTTTACTAATATTGTCAATTAAGATACTTTCATGTCCGTGTGGCTGAGTTCTTAGTTTGTCTTGTCCTGGTCAGATAGTGCAGTATTAAGCCATTCTGAGCTGAATAAGCCTCAAAACGCTGGGAAAAGCGCTTATTCACACACACAGATTGCATACAGTGCACAAAAGAGGGAAAGGCTCTCCCGACAGCAAATTATGGGTTTCAACCATAATGCTTGTTTACTAATATTGTCAATTAAGATACTTTCATGTCCGTGTGGCTGAGTTCTTAGTTTGTCTTGTCCTGGTCAGATAGTGCAGTATTAAGCCATTCTGAGCTGAATAAGCCTCAAAACGCTGGGAAAAGCGCTTATTCACACACACAGATTGCATACAGTGCACAAAAGAGGGAAAGGCTCTCCCGACAGCAAATTATGGGTTTCAACCATAATGCTTGTTTACTAATATTGTCAATTAAGATACTTTCATGTCCGTGTGGCTGAGTTCTTAGTTTGTCTTGTCCTGGTCAGATAGTGCAGTATTAAGCCATTCTGAGCTGAATAAGCCTCAAAACGCTGGGAAAAGCGCTTATTCACACACACAGATTGCATACAGTGCACAAAAGAGGGAAAGGCTCTCCCGACAGCAAATTATGGGTTTCAACCATAATGCTTGTTTACTAATATTGTCAATTAAGATACTTTCATGTCCGTGTGGCTGAGTTCTTAGTTTGTCTTGTCCTGGTCAGATAGTGCAGTATTAAGCCATTCTGAGCTGAATAAGCCTCAAAACGCTGGGAAAAGCGCTTATTCACACACACAGATTGCATACAGTGCACAAAAGAGGAAAGAGGGAAAGGCTCTCCCGACAGCAAATTATGGGTTTCAACCATAATGCTTGTTTACTAATATTGTCAATTAAGATACTTTCATGTCCGTGTGGCTGAGTTCTTAGTTTGTCTTGTCCTGGTCAGATAGTGCAGTATTAAGCCATTCTGAGCTGAATAAGCCTCAAAACGCTGGGAAAAGCGCTTATTCACACACACAGATTGCATACAGTGCACAAAAGAGGGAAAGGCTCTCCCGACAGCAAATTATGGGTTTCAACCATAATGCTTGTTTACTAATATTGTCAATTAAGATACTTTCATGTCCGTGTGGCTGAGTTCTTAGTTTGTCTTGTCCTGGTCAGATAGTGCAGTATTAAGCCATTCTGAGCTGAATAAGCCTCAAAACGCTGGGAAAAGCGCTTATTCACACACACAGATTGCATACAGTGCACAAAAGAGGGAAAGGCTCTCCCGACAGCAAATTATGGGTTTCAACCATAATGCTTGTTTACTAATATTGTCAATTAAGATACTTTCATGTCCGTGTGGCTGAGTTCTTAGTTTGTCTTGTCCTGGTCAGATAGTGCAGTATTAAGCCATTCTGAGCTGAATAAGCCTCAAAACGCTGGGAAAAGCGCTTATTCACACACACAGATTGCATACAGTGCACAAAAGAGGGAAAGGCTCTCCCGACAGCAAATTATGGGTTTCAACCATAATGCTTGTTTACTAATATTGTCAATTAAGATACTTTCATGTCCGTGTGGCTGAGTTCTTAGTTTGTCTTGTCCTGGTCAGATAGTGCAGTATTAAGCCATTCTGAGCTGAATAAGCCTCAAAACGCTGGGAAAAGCGCTTATTCACACACACAGATTGCATACAGTGCACAAAAAGAGGGAAAGGCTCTCCCGACAGCAAATTATGGGTTTCAACCATAATGCTTGTTTACTAATATTGTCAATTAAGATACTTTCATGTCCGTGTGGCTGAGTTCTTAGTTTGTCTTGTCCTGGTCAGATAGTGCAGTATTAAGCCATTCTGAGCTGAATAAGCCTCAAAACGCTGGGAAAAGCGCTTATTCACACACACAGATTGCATACAGTGCACAAAAGAGGGAAAGGCTCTCCCGACAGCAAATTATGGGTTTCAACCATAATGCTTGTTTACTAATATTGTCAATTAAGATACTTTCATGTCCGTGTGGCTGAGTTCTTAGTTTGTCTTGTCCTGGTCAGATAGTGCAGTATTAAGCCATTCTGAGCTGAATAAGCCTCAAAACGCTGGGAAAAGCGCTTATTCACACACACAGATTGCATACAGTGCACAAAAGAGGGAAAGGCTCTCCCGACAGCAAATTATGGGTTTCAACCATAATGCTTGTTTACTAATATTGTCAATTAAGATACTTTCATGTCCGTGTGGCTGAGTTCTTAGTTTGTCTTGTCCTGGTCAGATAGTGCAGTATTAAGCCATTCTGAGCTGAATAAGCCTCAAAACGCTGGGAAAAGCGCTTATTCACACACACAGATTGCATACAGTGCACAAAAAGAGGGAAAGGCTCTCCCGACAGCAAATTATGGGTTTCAACCATAATGCTTGTTTACTAATATTGTCAATTAAGATACTTTCATGTCCGTGTGGCTGAGTTCTTAGTTTGTCTTGTCCTGGTCAGATAGTGCAGTATTAAGCCATTCTGAGCTGAATAAGCCTCAAAACGCTGGGAAAAGCGCTTATTCACACACACAGATTGCATACAGTGCACAAAAGAGGGAAAGGCTCTCCCGACAGCAAATTATGGGTTTCAACCATAATGCTTGTTTACTAATATTGTCAATTAAGATACTTTCATGTCCGTGTGGCTGAGTTCTTAGTTTGTCTTGTCCTGGTCAGATAGTGCAGTATTAAGCCATTCTGAGCTGAATAAGCCTCAAAACGCTGGGAAAAGCGCTTATTCACACACACAGATTGCATACAGTGCACAAAAAGAGGGAAAGGCTCTCCCGACAGCAAATTATGGGTTTCAACCATAATGCTTGTTTACTAATATTGTCAATTAAGATACTTTCATGTCCGTGTGGCTGAGTTCTTAGTTTGTCTTGTCCTGGTCAGATAGTGCAGTATTAAGCCATTCTGAGCTGAATAAGCCTCAAAACGCTGGGAAAAGCGCTTATTCACACACACAGATTGCATACAGTGCACAAAAGAGGGAAAGGCTCTCCCGACAGCAAATTATGGGTTTCAACCATAATGCTTGTTTACTAATATTGTCAATTAAGATACTTTCATGTCCGTGTGGCTGAGTTCTTAGTTTGTCTTGTCCTGGTCAGATAGTGCAGTATTAAGCCATTCTGAGCTGAATAAGCCTCAAAACGCTGGGAAAAGCGCTTATTCACACACACAGATTGCATACAGTGCACAAAAGAGGAAAAGAGGGAAAGGCTCTCCCGACAGCAAATTATGGGTTTCAACCATAATGCTTGTTTACTAATATTGTCAATTAAGATACTTTCATGTCCGTGTGGCTGAGTTCTTAGTTTGTCTTGTCCTGGTCAGATAGTGCAGTATTAAGCCATTCTGAGCTGAATAAGCCTCAAAACGCTGGGAAAAGCGCTTATTCACACACACAGATTGCATACAGTGCACAAAAGAGGGAAAGGCTCTCCCGACAGCAAATTATGGGTTTCAACCATAATGCTTGTTTACTAATATTGTCAATTAAGATACTTTCATGTCCGTGTGGCTGAGTTCTTAGTTTGTCTTGTCCTGGTCAGATAGTGCAGTATTAAGCCATTCTGAGCTGAATAAGCCTCAAAACGCTGGGAAAAGCGCTTATTCACACACACAGATTGCATACAGTGCACAAAAGGAGGGAAAGGCTCTCCCGACAGCAAATTATGGGTTTCAACCATAATGCTTGTTTACTAATATTGTCAATTAAGATACTTTCATGTCCGTGTGGCTGAGTTCTTAGTTTGTCTTGTCCTGGTCAGATAGTGCAGTATTAAGCCATTCTGAGCTGAATAAGCCTCAAAACGCTGGGAAAAGCGCTTATTCACACACACAGATTGCATACAGTGCACAAAAGAGGAAAAGAGGAAAGGCTCTCCCGACAGCAAATTATGGGTTTCAACCATAATGCTTGTTTACTAATATTGTCAATTAAGATACTTTCATGTCCGTGTGGCTGAGTTCTTAGTTTGTCTTGTCCTGGTCAGATAGTGCAGTATTAAGCCATTCTGAGCTGAATAAGCCTCAAAACGCTGGGAAAAGCGCTTATTCACACACACAGATTGCATACAGTGCACAAAAAGAGGGAAAGGCTCTCCCGACAGCAAATTATGGGTTTCAACCATAATGCTTGTTTACTAATATTGTCAATTAAGATACTTTCATGTCCGTGTGGCTGAGTTCTTAGTTTGTCTTGTCCTGGTCAGATAGTGCAGTATTAAGCCATTCTGAGCTGAATAAGCCTCAAAACGCTGGGAAAAGCGCTTATTCACACACACAGATTGCATACAGTGCACAAAAGAGGAAAAGAGGGAAAGGCTCTCCCGACAGCAAATTATGGGTTTCAACCATAATGCTTGTTTACTAATATTGTCAATTAAGATACTTTCATGTCCGTGTGGCTGAGTTCTTAGTTTGTCTTGTCCTGGTCAGATAGTGCAGTATTAAGCCATTCTGAGCTGAATAAGCCTCAAAACGCTGGGAAAAGCGCTTATTCACACACACAGATTGCATACAGTGCACAAAAAGAGGGAAAGGCTCTCCCGACAGCAAATTATGGGTTTCAACCATAATGCTTGTTTACTAATATTGTCAATTAAGATACTTTCATGTCCGTGTGGCTGAGTTCTTAGTTTGTCTTGTCCTGGTCAGATAGTGCAGTATTAAGCCATTCTGAGCTGAATAAGCCTCAAAACGCTGGGAAAAGCGCTTATTCACACACACAGATTGCATACAGTGCACAAAAGAGGGAAAGGCTCTCCCGACAGCAAATTATGGGTTTCAACCATAATGCTTGTTTACTAATATTGTCAATTAAGATACTTTCATGTCCGTGTGGCTGAGTTCTTAGTTTGTCTTGTCCTGGTCAGATAGTGCAGTATTAAGCCATTCTGAGCTGAATAAGCCTCAAAACGCTGGGAAAAGCGCTTATTCACACACACAGATTGCATACAGTGCACAAAAGAGGAAAAGAGGGAAAGGCTCTCCCGACAGCAAATTATGGGTTTCAACCATAATGCTTGTTTACTAATATTGTCAATTAAGATACTTTCATGTCCGTGTGGCTGAGTTCTTAGTTTGTCTTGTCCTGGTCAGATAGTGCAGTATTAAGCCATTCTGAGCTGAATAAGCCTCAAAACGCTGGGAAAAGCGCTTATTCACACACACAGATTGCATACAGTGCACAAAAGAGGGAAAGGCTCTCCCGACAGCAAATTATGGGTTTCAACCATAATGCTTGTTTACTAATATTGTCAATTAAGATACTTTCATGTCCGTGTGGCTGAGTTCTTAGTTTGTCTTGTCCTGGTCAGATAGTGCAGTATTAAGCCATTCTGAGCTGAATAAGCCTCAAAACGCTGGGAAAAGCGCTTATTCACACACACAGATTGCATACAGTGCACAAAAGAGGGAAAGGCTCTCCCGACAGCAAATTATGGGTTTCAACCATAATGCTTGTTTACTAATATTGTCAATTAAGATACTTTCATGTCCGTGTGGCTGAGTTCTTAGTTTGTCTTGTCCTGGTCAGATAGTGCAGTATTAAGCCATTCTGAGCTGAATAAGCCTCAAAACGCTGGGAAAAGCGCTTATTCACACACACAGATTGCATACAGTGCACAAAAGAGAAAAGAGGGAAAGGCTCTCCCGACAGCAAATTATGGGTTTCAACCATAATGCTTGTTTACTAATATTGTCAATTAAGATACTTTCATGTCCGTGTGGCTGAGTTCTTAGTTTGTCTTGTCCTGGTCAGATAGTGCAGTATTAAGCCATTCTGAGCTGAATAAGCCTCAAAACGCTGGGAAAAGCGCTTATTCACACACACAGATTGCATACAGTGCACAAAAGAGGGAAAGGCTCTCCCGACAGCAAATTATGGGTTTCAACCATAATGCTTGTTTACTAATATTGTCAATTAAGATACTTTCATGTCCGTGTGGCTGAGTTCTTAGTTTGTCTTGTCCTGGTCAGATAGTGCAGTATTAAGCCATTCTGAGCTGAATAAGCCTCAAAACGCTGGGAAAAGCGCTTATTCACACACACAGATTGCATACAGTGCACAAAAGAGGAAAGAGGAAAGGCTCTCCCGACAGCAAATTATGGGTTTCAACCATAATGCTTGTTTACTAATATTGTCAATTAAGATACTTTCATGTCCGTGTGGCTGAGTTCTTAGTTTGTCTTGTCCTGGTCAGATAGTGCAGTATTAAGCCATTCTGAGCTGAATAAGCCTCAAAACGCTGGGAAAAGCGCTTATTCACACACACAGATTGCATACCAGTGCACAAAAGAGGGAAAGGCTCTCCCGACAGCAAATTATGGGTTTCAACCATAATGCTTGTTTACTAATATTGTCAATTAAGATACTTTCATGTCCGTGTGGCTGAGTTCTTAGTTTGTCTTGTCCTGGTCAGATAGTGCAGTATTAAGCCATTCTGAGCTGAATAAGCCTCAAAACGCTGGGAAAAGCGCTTATTCACACACACAGATTGCATACAGTGCACAAAAGAGGGAAAGGCTCTCCCGACAGCAAATTATGGGTTTCAACCATAATGCTTGTTTACTAATATTGTCAATTAAGATACTTTCATGTCCGTGTGGCTGAGTTCTTAGTTTGTCTTGTCCTGGTCAGATAGTGCAGTATTAAGCCATTCTGAGCTGAATAAGCCTCAAAACGCTGGGAAAAGCGCTTATTCACACACACAGATTGCATACAGTGCACAAAAGAGGGAAAGGCTCTCCGACAGCAAATTATGGGTTTCAACCATAATGCTTGTTTACTAATATTGTCAATTAAGATACTTTCATGTCCGTGTGGCTGAGTTCTTAGTTTGTCTTGTCCTGGTCAGATAGTGCAGTATTAAGCCATTCTGAGCTGAATAAGCCTCAAAACGCTGGGAAAAGCGCTTATTCACACACACAGATTGCATACAGTGCACAAAAGAAGAGGGAAAGGCTCTCCCCGACAGCAAATTATGGGTTTCAACCATAATGCTTGTTTACTAATATTGTCAATTAAGATACTTTCAATGTCCGTGTGGCTGAGTTCTTAGTTTGTCTTGTCCTGGTCAGATAGTGCAGTATTAAGCCATTCTGAGCTGAATAAGCCTCAAAACGCTGGGAAAAGCGCTTATTCACACACACAGATTGCATACAGTGCACAAAAGAGGGAAAGGCTCTCCCGACAGCAAATTATGGGTTTCAACCATAATGCTTGTTTACTAATATTGTCAATTAAGATACTTTCATGTCCGTGTGGCTGAGTTCTTAGTTTGTCTTGTCCTGGTCAGATAGTGCAGTATTAAGCCATTCTGAGCTGAATAAGCCTCAAAACGCTGGGAAAAGCGCTTATTCACACACACAGATTGCATACAGTGCACAAAAGAGGGAGGGAAGGCTCTCCCGACAGCAAATTATGGGTTTCAACCATAATGCTTGTTTACTAATATTGTCAATTAAGATACTTTCATGTCCGTGTGGCTGAGTTCTTAGTTTGTCTTGTCCTGGTCAGATAGTGCAGTATTAAGCCATTCTGAGCTGAATAAGCCTCAAAACGCTGGGAAAAGCGCTTATTCACACACACAGATTGCATACAGTGCACAAAAGAGGGAAAGGCTCTCCCGACAGCAAATTATGGGTTTCAACCATAATGCTTGTTTACTAATATTGTCAATTAAGATACTTTCATGTCCGTGTGGCTGAGTTCTTAGTTTGTCTTGTCCTGGTCAGATAGTGCAGTATTAAGCCATTCTGAGCTGAATAAGCCTCAAAACGCTGGGAAAAGCGCTTATTCACACACACAGATTGCATACAGTGCACAAAAGAGGGAAAGGCTCTCCCGACAGCAAATTATGGGTTTCAACCATAATGCTTGTTTACTAATATTGTCAATTAAGATACTTTCATGTCCGTGTGGCTGAGTTCTTAGTTTGTCTTGTCCTGGTCAGATAGTGCAGTATTAAGCCATTCTGAGCTGAATAAGCCTCAAAACGCTGGGAAAAGCGCTTATTCACACACACAGATTGCATACAGTGCACAAAAGAGGGAAAGGCTCTCCGACAGCAAATTATGGGTTTCAACCATAATGCTTGTTTACTAATATTGTCAATTAAGATACTTTCATGTCCGTGTGGCTGAGTTCTTAGTTTGTCTTGTCCTGGTCAGATAGTGCAGTATTAAGCCATTCTGAGCTGAATAAGCCTCAAAACGCTGGGAAAAGCGCTTATTCACACACACAGATTGCATACAGTGCACAAAAGAGGAAAAGAAAGGCTCTCCCGACAGCAAATTATGGGTTTCAACCATAATGCTTGTTTACTAATATTGTCAATTAAGATACTTTCATGTCCGTGTGGCTGAGTTCTTAGTTTGTCTTGTCCTGGTCAGATAGTGCAGTATTAAGCCATTCTGAGCTGAATAAGCCTCAAAACGCTGGGAAAAGCGCTTATTCACACACACAGATTGCATACAGTGCACAAAAGAGGGAAAGGCTCTCCCGACAGCAAATTATGGGTTTCAACCATAATGCTTGTTTACTAATATTGTCAATTAAGATACTTTCATGTCCGTGTGGCTGAGTTCTTAGTTTGTCTTGTCCTGGTCAGATAGTGCAGTATTAAGCCATTCTGAGCTGAATAAGCCTCAAAACGCTGGGAAAAGCGCTTATTCACACACACAGATTGCATACAGTGCACAAAAGAGAGGAAAGGCTCTCCCGACAGCAAATTATGGGTTTCAACCATAATGCTTGTTTACTAATATTGTCAATTAAGATACTTTCATGTCCGTGTGGCTGAGTTCTTAGTTTGTCTTGTCCTGGTCAGATAGTGCAGTATTAAGCCATTCTGAGCTGAATAAGCCTCAAAACGCTGGGAAAAGCGCTTATTCACACACACAGATTGCATACAGTGCACAAAAGAGGGAAAAGGCTCTCCCGACAGCAAATTATGGGTTTCAACCATAATGCTTGTTTACTAATATTGTCAATTAAGATACTTTCATGTCCGTGTGGCTGAGTTCTTAGTTTGTCTTGTCCTGGTCAGATAGTGCAGTATTAAGCCATTCTGAGCTGAATAAGCCTCAAAACGCTGGGAAAAGCGCTTATTCACACACACAGATTGCATACAGTGCACAAAAGAGGGAAAGGCTCTCCCGACAGCAAATTATGGGTTTCAACCATAATGCTTGTTTACTAATATTGTCAATTAAGATACTTTCATGTCCGTGTGGCTGAGTTCTTAGTTTGTCTTGTCCTGGTCAGATAGTGCAGTATTAAGCCATTCTGAGCTGAATAAGCCTCAAAACGCTGGGAAAAGCGCTTATTCACACACACAGATTGCATACAGTGCACAAAAGAGGGAAAGGCTCTCCCGACAGCAAATTATGGGTTTCAACCATAATGCTTGTTTACTAATATTGTCAATTAAGATACTTTCATGTCCGTGTGGCTGAGTTCTTAGTTTGTCTTGTCCTGGTCAGATAGTGCAGTATTAAGCCATTCTGAGCTGAATAAGCCTCAAAACGCTGGGAAAAGCGCTTATTCACACACACAGATTGCATACAGTGCACAAAAGAGGGAAAGGCTCTCCCGACAGCAAATTATGGGTTTCAACCATAATGCTTGTTTACTAATATTGTCAATTAAGATACTTTCATGTCCGTGTGGCTGAGTTCTTAGTTTGTCTTGTCCTGGTCAGATAGTGCAGTATTAAGCCATTCTGAGCTGAATAAGCCTCAAAACGCTGGGAAAAGCGCTTATTCACACACACAGATTGCATACAGTGCACAAAAGAGGGAAAAGGCTCTCCCGACAGCAAATTATGGGTTTCAACCATAATGCTTGTTTACTAATATTGTCAATTAAGATACTTTCATGTCCGTGTGGCTGAGTTCTTAGTTTGTCTTGTCCTGGTCAGATAGTGCAGTATTAAGCCATTCTGAGCTGAATAAGCCTCAAAACGCTGGGAAAAGCGCTTATTCACACACACAGATTGCATACAGTGCACAAAAGAGGGAAAGGCTCTCCCGACAGCAAATTATGGGTTTCAACCATAATGCTTGTTTACTAATATTGTCAATTAAGATACTTTCATGTCCGTGTGGCTGAGTTCTTAGTTTGTCTTGTCCTGGTCAGATAGTGCAGTATTAAGCCATTCTGAGCTGAATAAGCCTCAAAACGCTGGGAAAAGCGCTTATTCACACACACAGATTGCATACAGTGCACAAAAGAGGGAAAGGCTCTCCCGACAGCAAATTATGGGTTTCAACCATAATGCTTGTTTACTAATATTGTCAATTAAGATACTTTCATGTCCGTGTGGCTGAGTTCTTAGTTTGTCTTGTCCTGGTCAGATAGTGCAGTATTAAGCCATTCTGAGCTGAATAAGCCTCAAAACGCTGGGAAAAGCGCTTATTCACACACACAGATTGCATACAGTGCACAAAAGAGGGAGGGAAAGGCTCTCCCGACAGCAAATTATGGGTTTCAACCATAATGCTTGTTTACTAATATTGTCAATTAAGATACTTTCATGTCCGTGTGGCTGAGTTCTTAGTTTGTCTTGTCCTGGTCAGATAGTGCAGTATTAAGCCATTCTGAGCTGAATAAGCCTCAAAACGCTGGGAAAAGCGCTTATTCACACACACAGATTGCATACAGTGCACAAAAGAGGGAAAGGCTCTCCGACAGCAAATTATGGGTTTCAACCATAATGCTTGTTTACTAATATTGTCAATTAAGATACTTTCATGTCCGTGTGGCTGAGTTCTTAGTTTGTCTTGTCCTGGTCAGATAGTGCAGTATTAAGCCATTCTGAGCTGAATAAGCCTCAAAACGCTGGGAAAAGCGCTTATTCACACACACAGATTGCATACAGTGCACAAAAGAGGGAAAGGCTCTCCCGACAGCAAATTATGGGTTTCAACCATAATGCTTGTTTACTAATATTGTCAATTAAGATACTTTCATGTCCGTGTGGCTGAGTTCTTAGTTTGTCTTGTCCTGGTCAGATAGTGCAGTATTAAGCCATTCTGAGCTGAATAAGCCTCAAAACGCTGGGAAAAGCGCTTATTCACACACACAGATTGCATACAGTGCACAAAAGAGGGAAAGGCTCTCCCGACAGCAAATTATGGGTTTCAACCATAATGCTTGTTTACTAATATTGTCAATTAAGATACTTTCATGTCCGTGTGGCTGAGTTCTTAGTTTGTCTTGTCCTGGTCAGATAGTGCAGTATTAAGCCATTCTGAGCTGAATAAGCCTCAAAACGCTGGGAAAAGCGCTTATTCACACACACAGATTGCATACAGTGCACAAAAGAGGAAAAGAGGGAAAGGCTCTCCCGACAGCAAATTATGGGTTTCAACCATAATGCTTGTTTACTAATATTGTCAATTAAGATACTTTCATGTCCGTGTGGCTGAGTTCTTAGTTTGTCTTGTCCTGGTCAGATAGTGCAGTATTAAGCCATTCTGAGCTGAATAAGCCTCAAAACGCTGGGAAAAGCGCTTATTCACACACACAGATTGCATACAGTGCACAAAAGAGGAAAAGAGGGAAAGGCTCTCCGACAGCAAATTATGGGTTTCAACCATAATGCTTGTTTACTAATATTGTCAATTAAGATACTTTCATGTCCGTGTGGCTGAGTTCTTAGTTTGTCTTGTCCTGGTCAGATAGTGCAGTATTAAGCCATTCTGAGCTGAATAAGCCTCAAAACGCTGGGAAAAGCGCTTATTCACACACACAGATTGCATACAGTGCACAAAAGAGGGAAAGGCTCTCCCGACAGCAAATTATGGGTTTCAACCATAATGCTTGTTTACTAATATTGTCAATTAAGATACTTTCATGTCCGTGTGGCTGAGTTCTTAGTTTGTCTTGTCCTGGTCAGATAGTGCAGTATTAAGCCATTCTGAGCTGAATAAGCCTCAAAACGCTGGGAAAAGCGCTTATTCACACACACAGATTGCATACAGTGCACAAAAGAGGAAAAGAGGGAAAGGCTCTCCCGACAGCAAATTATGGGTTTCAACCATAATGCTTGTTTACTAATATTGTCAATTAAGATACTTTCATGTCCGTGTGGCTGAGTTCTTAGTTTGTCTTGTCCTGGTCAGATAGTGCAGTATTAAGCCATTCTGAGCTGAATAAGCCTCAAAACGCTGGGAAAAGCGCTTATTCACACACACAGATTGCATACAGTGCACAAAAGAGGGAAAGGCTCTCCCGACAGCAAATTATGGGTTTCAACCATAATGCTTGTTTACTAATATTGTCAATTAAGATACTTTCATGTCCGTGTGGCTGAGTTCTTAGTTTGTCTTGTCCTGGTCAGATAGTGCAGTATTAAGCCATTCTGAGCTGAATAAGCCTCAAAACGCTGGGAAAAGCGCTTATTCACACACACAGATTGCATACAGTGCACAAAAGAGGGAAAGGCTCTCCCGACAGCAAATTATGGGTTTCAACCATAATGCTTGTTTACTAATATTGTCAATTAAGATACTTTCATGTCCGTGTGGCTGAGTTCTTAGTTTGTCTTGTCCTGGTCAGATAGTGCAGTATTAAGCCATTCTGAGCTGAATAAGCCTCAAAACGCTGGGAAAAGCGCTTATTCACACACACAGATTGCATACAGTGCACAAAAGAGGGAAAGGCTCTCCCGACAGCAAATTATGGGTTTCAACCATAATGCTTGTTTACTAATATTGTCAATTAAGATACTTTCATGTCCGTGTGGCTGAGTTCTTAGTTTGTCTTGTCCTGGTCAGATAGTGCAGTATTAAGCCATTCTGAGCTGAATAAGCCTCAAAACGCTGGGAAAAGCGCTTATTCACACACACAGATTGCATACAGTGCACAAAAGAGGGAAAGGCTCTCCCGACAGCAAATTATGGGTTTCAACCATAATGCTTGTTTACTAATATTGTCAATTAAGATACTTTCATGTCCGTGTGGCTGAGTTCTTAGTTTGTCTTGTCCTGGTCAGATAGTGCAGTATTAAGCCATTCTGAGCTGAATAAGCCTCAAAACGCTGGGAAAAGCGCTTATTCACACACACAGATTGCATACAGTGCACAAAAGAGGGAGGGAAAGGCTCTCCCGACAGCAAATTATGGGTTTCAACCATAATGCTTGTTTACTAATATTGTCAATTAAGATACTTTCATGTCCGTGTGGCTGAGTTCTTAGTTTGTCTTGTCCTGGTCAGATAGTGCAGTATTAAGCCATTCTGAGCTGAATAAGCCTCAAAACGCTGGGAAAAGCGCTTATTCACACACACAGATTGCATACAGTGCACAAAAGAGGGAGGGAAAGGCTCTCCCGACAGCAAATTATGGGTTTCAACCATAATGCTTGTTTACTAATATTGTCAATTAAGATACTTTCATGTCCGTGTGGCTGAGTTCTTAGTTTGTCTTGTCCTGGTCAGATAGTGCAGTATTAAGCCATTCTGAGCTGAATAAGCCTCAAAACGCTGGGAAAAGCGCTTATTCACACACACAGATTGCATACAGTGCACAAAAGAGGGAGGGAAAGGCTCTCCCGACAGCAAATTATGGGTTTCAACCATAATGCTTGTTTACTAATATTGTCAATTAAGATACTTTCATGTCCGTGTGGCTGAGTTCTTAGTTTGTCTTGTCCTGGTCAGATAGTGCAGTATTAAGCCATTCTGAGCTGAATAAGCCTCAAAACGCTGGGAAAAGCGCTTATTCACACACACAGATTGCATACAGTGCACAAAAGAGGGAAAGGCTCTCCCGACAGCAAATTATGGGTTTCAACCATAATGCTTGTTTACTAATATTGTCAATTAAGATACTTTCATGTCCGTGTGGCTGAGTTCTTAGTTTGTCTTGTCCTGGTCAGATAGTGCAGTATTAAGCCATTCTGAGCTGAATAAGCCTCAAAACGCTGGGAAAAGCGCTTATTCACACACACAGATTGCATACAGTGCACAAAAGAGGGAGGGAAAGGCTCTCCCGACAGCAAATTATGGGTTTCAACCATAATGCTTGTTTACTAATATTGTCAATTAAGATACTTTCATGTCCGTGTGGCTGAGTTCTTAGTTTGTCTTGTCCTGGTCAGATAGTGCAGTATTAAGCCATTCTGAGCTGAATAAGCCTCAAAACGCTGGGAAAAGCGCTTATTCACACACACAGATTGCATACAGTGCACAAAAGAGGAAAAGGCTCTCCCGACAGCAAATTATGGGTTTCAACCATAATGCTTGTTTACTAATATTGTCAATTAAGATACTTTCATGTCCGTGTGGCTGAGTTCTTAGTTTGTCTTGTCCTGGTCAGATAGTGCAGTATTAAGCCATTCTGAGCTGAATAAGCCTCAAAACGCTGGGAAAAGCGCTTATTCACACACACAGATTGCATACAGTGCACAAAAGAGGAAAAGAGGGAAAGGCTCTCCCGACAGCAAATTATGGGTTTCAACCATAATGCTTGTTTACTAATATTGTCAATTAAGATACTTTCATGTCCGTGTGGCTGAGTTCTTAGTTTGTCTTGTCCTGGTCAGATAGTGCAGTATTAAGCCATTCTGAGCTGAATAAGCCTCAAAACGCTGGGAAAAGCGCTTATTCACACACACAGATTGCATACAGTGCACAAAAGAGGGAAAGGCTCTCCCGACAGCAAATTATGGGTTTCAACCATAATGCTTGTTTACTAATATTGTCAATTAAGATACTTTCATGTCCGTGTGGCTGAGTTCTTAGTTTGTCTTGTCCTGGTCAGATAGTGCAGTATTAAGCCATTCTGAGCTGAATAAGCCTCAAAACGCTGGGAAAAGCGCTTATTCACACACACAGATTGCATACAGTGCACAAAAGAGGGAAAGGCTCTCCCGACAGCAAATTATGGGTTTCAACCATAATGCTTGTTTACTAATATTGTCAATTAAGATACTTTCATGTCCGTGTGGCTGAGTTCTTAGTTTGTCTTGTCCTGGTCAGATAGTGCAGTATTAAGCCATTCTGAGCTGAATAAGCCTCAAAACGCTGGGAAAAGCGCTTATTCACACACACAGATTGCATACAGTGCACAAAAGAGGAGGGAAAGGCTCTCCCGACAGCAAATTATGGGTTTCAACCATAATGCTTGTTTACTAATATTGTCAATTAAGATACTTTCATGTCCGTGTGGCTGAGTTCTTAGTTTGTCTTGTCCTGGTCAGATAGTGCAGTATTAAGCCATTCTGAGCTGAATAAGCCTCAAAACGCTGGGAAAAGCGCTTATTCACACACACAGATTGCATACAGTGCACAAAAGAGGGAGGGAAAGGCTCTCCCGACAGCAAATTATGGGTTTCAACCATAATGCTTGTTTACTAATATTGTCAATTAAGATACTTTCATGTCCGTGTGGCTGAGTTCTTAGTTTGTCTTGTCCTGGTCAGATAGTGCAGTATTAAGCCATTCTGAGCTGAATAAGCCTCAAAACGCTGGGAAAAGCGCTTATTCACACACACAGATTGCATACAGTGCACAAAAGAGGAAAAGAGGGAAAGGCTCTCCCGACAGCAAATTATGGGTTTCAACCATAATGCTTGTTTACTAATATTGTCAATTAAGATACTTTCATGTCCGTGTGGCTGAGTTCTTAGTTTGTCTTGTCCTGGTCAGATAGTGCAGTATTAAGCCATTCTGAGCTGAATAAGCCTCAAAACGCTGGGAAAAGCGCTTATTCACACACACAGATTGCATACAGTGCACAAAAGAGGGAAAGGCTCTCCCGACAGCAAATTATGGGTTTCAACCATAATGCTTGTTTACTAATATTGTCAATTAAGATACTTTCATGTCCGTGTGGCTGAGTTCTTAGTTTGTCTTGTCCTGGTCAGATAGTGCAGTATTAAGCCATTCTGAGCTGAATAAGCCTCAAAACGCTGGGAAAAGCGCTTATTCACACACACAGATTGCATACAGTGCACAAAAGAGGGAAAAGGCTCTCCCGACAGCAAATTATGGGTTTCAACCATAATGCTTGTTTACTAATATTGTCAATTAAGATACTTTCATGTCCGTGTGGCTGAGTTCTTAGTTTGTCTTGTCCTGGTCAGATAGTGCAGTATTAAGCCATTCTGAGCTGAATAAGCCTCAAAACGCTGGGAAAAGCGCTTATTCACACACACAGATTGCATACAGTGCACAAAAGAGGAAAAGAGGGAAAGGCTCTCCCGACAGCAAATTATGGGTTTCAACCATAATGCTTGTTTACTAATATTGTCAATTAAGATACTTTCATGTCCGTGTGGCTGAGTTCTTAGTTTGTCTTGTCCTGGTCAGATAGTGCAGTATTAAGCCATTCTGAGCTGAATAAGCCTCAAAACGCTGGGAAAAGCGCTTATTCACACACACAGATTGCATACAGTGCACAAAAGAGGGAAAGGCTCTCCCGACAGCAAATTATGGGTTTCAACCATAATGCTTGTTTACTAATATTGTCAATTAAGATACTTTCATGTCCGTGTGGCTGAGTTCTTAGTTTGTCTTGTCCTGGTCAGATAGTGCAGTATTAAGCCATTCTGAGCTGAATAAGCCTCAAAACGCTGGGAAAAGCGCTTATTCACACACACAGATTGCATACAGTGCACAAAAGAGGAAAAGAGGGAAAGGCTCTCCCGACAGCAAATTATGGGTTTCAACCATAATGCTTGTTTACTAATATTGTCAATTAAGATACTTTCATGTCCGTGTGGCTGAGTTCTTAGTTTGTCTTGTCCTGGTCAGATAGTGCAGTATTAAGCCATTCTGAGCTGAATAAGCCTCAAAACGCTGGGAAAAGCGCTTATTCACACACACAGATTGCATACAGTGCACAAAAGAGGGAAAGGCTCTCCCGACAGCAAATTATGGGTTTCAACCATAATGCTTGTTTACTAATATTGTCAATTAAGATACTTTCATGTCCGTGTGGCTGAGTTCTTAGTTTGTCTTGTCCTGGTCAGATAGTGCAGTATTAAGCCATTCTGAGCTGAATAAGCCTCAAAACGCTGGGAAAAGCGCTTATTCACACACACAGATTGCATACAGTGCACAAAAGAGGGAAAGGCTCTCCCGACAGCAAATTATGGGTTTCAACCATAATGCTTGTTTACTAATATTGTCAATTAAGATACTTTCATGTCCGTGTGGCTGAGTTCTTAGTTTGTCTTGTCCTGGTCAGATAGTGCAGTATTAAGCCATTCTGAGCTGAATAAGCCTCAAAACGCTGGGAAAAGCGCTTATTCACACACACAGATTGCATACAGTGCACAAAAGAGGGAAAAGGCTCTCCCGACAGCAAATTATGGGTTTCAACCATAATGCTTGTTTACTAATATTGTCAATTAAGATACTTTCATGTCCGTGTGGCTGAGTTCTTAGTTTGTCTTGTCCTGGTCAGATAGTGCAGTATTAAGCCATTCTGAGCTGAATAAGCCTCAAAACGCTGGGAAAAGCGCTTATTCACACACACAGATTGCATACAGTGCACAAAAGAGGGAAAGGCTCTCCCGACAGCAAATTATGGGTTTCAACCATAATGCTTGTTTACTAATATTGTCAATTAAGATACTTTCATGTCCGTGTGGCTGAGTTCTTAGTTTGTCTTGTCCTGGTCAGATAGTGCAGTATTAAGCCATTCTGAGCTGAATAAGCCTCAAAACGCTGGGAAAAGCGCTTATTCACACACACAGATTGCATACAGTGCACAAAAGAGGGAAAGGCTCTCCCGACAGCAAATTATGGGTTTCAACCATAATGCTTGTTTACTAATATTGTCAATTAAGATACTTTCATGTCCGTGTGGCTGAGTTCTTAGTTTGTCTTGTCCTGGTCAGATAGTGCAGTATTAAGCCATTCTGAGCTGAATAAGCCTCAAAACGCTGGGAAAAGCGCTTATTCACACACACAGATTGCATACAGTGCACAAAAGAGAGGGAAAGGCTCTCCCGACAGCAAATTATGGGTTTCAACCATAATGCTTGTTTACTAATATTGTCAATTAAGATACTTTCATGTCCGTGTGGCTGAGTTCTTAGTTTGTCTTGTCCTGGTCAGATAGTGCAGTATTAAGCCATTCTGAGCTGAATAAGCCTCAAAACGCTGGGAAAAGCGCTTATTCACACACACAGATTGCATACAGTGCACAAAAGAGGAAAGGCTCTCCCGACAGCAAATTATGGGTTTCAACCATAATGCTTGTTTACTAATATTGTCAATTAAGATACTTTCATGTCCGTGTGGCTGAGTTCTTAGTTTGTCTTGTCCTGGTCAGATAGTGCAGTATTAAGCCATTCTGAGCTGAATAAGCCTCAAAACGCTGGGAAAAGCGCTTATTCACACACACAGATTGCATACAGTGCACAAAAGAGGAAAAGAGGGAAAGGCTCTCCCGACAGCAAATTATGGGTTTCAACCATAATGCTTGTTTACTAATATTGTCAATTAAGATACTTTCATGTCCGTGTGGCTGAGTTCTTAGTTTGTCTTGTCCTGGTCAGATAGTGCAGTATTAAGCCATTCTGAGCTGAATAAGCCTCAAAACGCTGGGAAAAGCGCTTATTCACACACACAGATTGCATACAGTGCACAAAAGAAAAGAGGGAAAGGCTCTCCGACAGCAAATTATGGGTTTCAACCATAATGCTTGTTTACTAATATTGTCAATTAAGATACTTTCATGTCCGTGTGGCTGAGTTCTTAGTTTGTCTTGTCCTGGTCAGATAGTGCAGTATTAAGCCATTCTGAGCTGAATAAGCCTCAAAACGCTGGGAAAAGCGCTTATTCACACACACAGATTGCATACAGTGCACAAAAGAGGAAAAGAGGGAAAGGCTCTCCCGACAGCAAATTATGGGTTTCAACCATAATGCTTGTTTACTAATATTGTCAATTAAGATACTTTCATGTCCGTGTGGCTGAGTTCTTAGTTTGTCTTGTCCTGGTCAGATAGTGCAGTATTAAGCCATTCTGAGCTGAATAAGCCTCAAAACGCTGGGAAAAGCGCTTATTCACACACACAGATTGCATACAGTGCACAAAAGAGGAAAGAGGGAAAGGCTCTCCGACAGCAAATTATGGGTTTCAACCATAATGCTTGTTTACTAATATTGTCAATTAAGATACTTTCATGTCCGTGTGGCTGAGTTCTTAGTTTGTCTTGTCCTGGTCAGATAGTGCAGTATTAAGCCATTCTGAGCTGAATAAGCCTCAAAACGCTGGGAAAAGCGCTTATTCACACACACAGATTGCATACAGTGCACAAAAGAGGAAAGAGGGAAAGGCTCTCCCGACAGCAAATTATGGGTTTCAACCATAATGCTTGTTTACTAATATTGTCAATTAAGATACTTTCATGTCCGTGTGGCTGAGTTCTTAGTTTGTCTTGTCCTGGTCAGATAGTGCAGTATTAAGCCATTCTGAGCTGAATAAGCCTCAAAACGCTGGGAAAAGCGCTTATTCACACACACAGATTGCATACAGTGCACAAAAGAGAGGGAAAGGCTCTCCGACAGCAAATTATGGGTTTCAACCATAATGCTTGTTTACTAATATTGTCAATTAAGATACTTTCATGTCCGTGTGGCTGAGTTCTTAGTTTGTCTTGTCCTGGTCAGATAGTGCAGTATTAAGCCATTCTGAGCTGAATAAGCCTCAAAACGCTGGGAAAAGCGCTTATTCACACACACAGATTGCATACAGTGCACAAAAGAGGAAAAGAGGCTCTCCCGACAGCAAATTATGGGTTTCAACCATAATGCTTGTTTACTAATATTGTCAATTAAGATACTTTCATGTCCGTGTGGCTGAGTTCTTAGTTTGTCTTGTCCTGGTCAGATAGTGCAGTATTAAGCCATTCTGAGCTGAATAAGCCTCAAAACGCTGGGAAAAGCGCTTATTCACACACACAGATTGCATACAGTGCACAAAAGAGGAAAAGAGGGAAAGGCTCTCCCGACAGCAAATTATGGGTTTCAACCATAATGCTTGTTTACTAATATTGTCAATTAAGATACTTTCATGTCCGTGTGGCTGAGTTCTTAGTTTGTCTTGTCCTGGTCAGATAGTGCAGTATTAAGCCATTCTGAGCTGAATAAGCCTCAAAACGCTGGGAAAAGCGCTTATTCACACACACAGATTGCATACAGTGCACAAAAGAGGAAAGAGGGAAAGGCTCTCCGACAGCAAATTATGGGTTTCAACCATAATGCTTGTTTACTAATATTGTCAATTAAGATACTTTCATGTCCGTGTGGCTGAGTTCTTAGTTTGTCTTGTCCTGGTCAGATAGTGCAGTATTAAGCCATTCTGAGCTGAATAAGCCTCAAAACGCTGGGAAAAGCGCTTATTCACACACACAGATTGCATACAGTGCACAAAAGAGGAAAAGAGGGAAAGGCTCTCCCGACAGCAAATTATGGGTTTCAACCATAATGCTTGTTTACTAATATTGTCAATTAAGATACTTTCATGTCCGTGTGGCTGAGTTCTTAGTTTGTCTTGTCCTGGTCAGATAGTGCAGTATTAAGCCATTCTGAGCTGAATAAGCCTCAAAACGCTGGGAAAAGCGCTTATTCACACACACAGATTGCATACAGTGCACAAAAGAGGAGGGAAAGGCTCTCCCGACAGCAAATTATGGGTTTCAACCATAATGCTTGTTTACTAATATTGTCAATTAAGATACTTTCATGTCCGTGTGGCTGAGTTCTTAGTTTGTCTTGTCCTGGTCAGATAGTGCAGTATTAAGCCATTCTGAGCTGAATAAGCCTCAAAACGCTGGGAAAAGCGCTTATTCACACACACAGATTGCATACAGTGCACAAAAAAAGAGGGAAAGGCTCTCCCGACAGCAAATTATGGGTTTCAACCATAATGCTTGTTTACTAATATTGTCAATTAAGATACTTTCATGTCCGTGTGGCTGAGTTCTTAGTTTGTCTTGTCCTGGTCAGATAGTGCAGTATTAAGCCATTCTGAGCTGAATAAGCCTCAAAACGCTGGGAAAAGCGCTTATTCACACACACAGATTGCATACAGTGCACAAAAGAGGAAAAGAGGGAAAGGCTCTCCGACACAGCAAATTATGGGTTTCAACCATAATGCTTGTTTACTAATATTGTCAATTAAGATACTTTCATGTCCGTGTGGCTGAGTTCTTAGTTTGTCTTGTCCTGGTCAGATAGTGCAGTATTAAGCCATTCTGAGCTGAATAAGCCTCAAAACGCTGGGAAAAGCGCTTATTCACACACACAGATTGCATACAGTGCACAAAAGAGGGGAAAGGCTCTCCCGACAGCAAATTATGGGTTTCAACCATAATGCTTGTTTACTAATATTGTCAATTAAGATACTTTCATGTCCGTGTGGCTGAGTTCTTAGTTTGTCTTGTCCTGGTCAGATAGTGCAGTATTAAGCCATTCTGAGCTGAATAAGCCTCAAAACGCTGGGAAAAGCGCTTATTCACACACACAGATTGCATACAGTGCACAAAAGAGGGAGGAAAGGCTCTCCCGACAGCAAATTATGGGTTTCAACCATAATGCTTGTTTACTAATATTGTCAATTAAGATACTTTCATGTCCGTGTGGCTGAGTTCTTAGTTTGTCTTGTCCTGGTCAGATAGTGCAGTATTAAGCCATTCTGAGCTGAATAAGCCTCAAAACGCTGGGAAAAGCGCTTATTCACACACACAGATTGCATACAGTGCACAAAAGAGGGAGGGAAAGGCTCTCCGACAGCAAATTATGGGTTTCAACCATAATGCTTGTTTACTAATATTGTCAATTAAGATACTTTCATGTCCGTGTGGCTGAGTTCTTAGTTTGTCTTGTCCTGGTCAGATAGTGCAGTATTAAGCCATTCTGAGCTGAATAAGCCTCAAAACGCTGGGAAAAGCGCTTATTCACACACACAGATTGCATACAGTGCACAAAAGAGGAAAAGAGCTCTCCCGACAGC
>NW_026116191.1:0-29633 GCF_001640805.2 Lates calcarifer
GGAAACTTGATAGATATGAAAGCACAGTGGATAAAACATCAAAGGAAAATGAGTAGAAACATCAAAGGACACTGGATAAAACATCAAAGGACGCTGGATGGGACATCAAAGGACACTGAAAAACTTCAAAGGAATCTGGATGGAGATCAAAGGACAGTGGAAATAACATCAAAGGCATATTGAAGAAACATCAAAGGATCAACATCAAACGAAACATCAATGGAAACTGGATAGACATGAAATTACTGTGGATAAAACATCAAAGGACACTGTGAAATACTTCAAAGGAATCTGGATGGAGATCAAAGGACAGTGGAAATAACATCAAAGGCATGTTGAAGAAAACATCAAAGGATCAACATCAAAGGAAACATCAAAGGATACTGATAAGAAATCAAAGGACACTGGATGGGACATCAAAGGACACTGGAACAAACATCAAAGGGAAGGACAGTGGACAAAAGTGGACCAGCTGGGATTAAACACCTCACTGTGCAACTGGCTGCTGGACTTCCTGACGGGGAGACCTCAGGCAGTTCAGGTCGGCAGAAACACATTCAACACCACCACACTGAACATGGGAGCCCTCCAAGGATGTGTGCTGAGCCCCCTCCTCTTCACCTCTGCTGACCCACGACTGCACACCGTCGCACAGCTCCAACCTCCTCGTCAAGTTCGCCGATGACACAACTGTGGTAGGTCTCATTAGCAACAAGGACGAGACAGATTACAGGAGCAAGGTGAGCCGCCTGGCCTTGTGGTGTGAACACAACAATCTCTCTCTGAACGTGGAGAAGACGAAGGAGATTGTTGTGGACTTCAGGAGAAGATGCCCCCAGCATGCCCCTTTGACCATCAATGGTGCTATGGTGGAGAGGGTGAGCAGCACCAAATTCCTGGGTGTGCACGTCACTGAGGACCTCTCCTGGACCACCAACACCACATCACTGGCCAAGAAAGCGAACCAGCGCCTCTACTTCCTCCGCAAACTGAGGAAAGCTAGAGCCCCGGCTCCCATCATGCACATCTTCTACAGAGGCACCATCGAGAGCGTCCTGACCAGCAGCATCACCGTGTGGTACGGCACCTGCTCCATGTCCTGCAGGAAGAACCTCCAGCGCATCGTGAGAGCAGCTGAGAAGATCGTCGGCGCTTCTCTCCCCTCCCTCCAAGACCTCTACACCTCTCGCCTCACCCGCAAAACCCTTTGCATTGCGAGAGACCCCACTCACCCGTCACACAGCCTCTTCAGCCTGCTGCCATCGGGGAGGAGACTGCAGAGCCTGCGGGCCAGGACCGGCAGACTGCGGGACAGCTTCGTCCACCAGGCTGTCAGGACGCTGAACTCTCTCCCTGCTCTGCCCCCCCCAACACACACACACACACCACCTGGACTCTGACTCTCTCCCTGCTCTGCCACCCCCCTCTACACACACACACACACACAAACATCAAAGGAAACTGATTAGACATCAAAGGACAGTGAAAAAAAACATCAAAGGAAACTGGATGAGACATCAAAGAAACTGGATAAGACATCAAAGGACAGTGGAAAAAACATCAAAGGCATTTTGAAGAAACATCAAAGGAAACTGATTAGACATCAAAGGACACTGCTGGGAAAAACATGACAGGAAACTGGTTGGACATCAAAGGACAGTGGAAAAAACATCAAAAGAAATTGAAGAAAAATCAAAGGATACTGTATAAAACATCAAAGGAAGCTGGATAGACATGAAAGCACATTGGATAAAACATAAAAGGAAAACTGACGAAACATTAAAGGAAAGTGGACAAAACGAAGGACGCTGAACTCTCTCCCTGCTCTGCCCCCCCAACACACACACACACCACCTGGACTCTGACTCTCTCCCTGCTCTGCCACCCCCCTCCACACACACACACACACACACAAATATCAAAGGAAACTGATTAGACATCAAAGGACAGTGAAAAAAACATCAAAGGAAACTGGATGAGACATCAAAGAAACTGGATAAGACATCAAAGGACAGTGGAAAAAACATCAAAGGCATTTTGAAGAAACATCAAAGGAAACTGATTAGACATCAAAGGACACTGGGAAAAACATGACAGGAAATTGGATGGACATCAAAGGACAGTGGAAAAAACATCAAAGGAAACTGGATGGGACATCAAAGTACACTGAATATCACATCAAATGACACTGTCCAAAATATCAACAGAAAGTGTATGGAACATCAAAGCAAACTGGATAAAACATCAAAGGACACTGAATGGGACATCAAAGGAAACTGTCCAAAATATCAAAGGACACTGGATGGGAGACCAACTGACACTGGAAAAAACATCAAATGAAACTGGATGGACATCAAAGGGCAGTGGAAAGATACATCAAAGGAAAATTGAAGAAACATCAAAGGACAGTGTAGAAAAGATCAAAGGACATGGGATAAAACATCAAAGGACACTGTCTAAAATGTCAAAGGACACTGGATGAGACTTCAAAGGACACTGGATAAAACATCAAAGGACAATGTATGGGACTTCAAAGGACACTGGATAAACATCAAAGGATAATGAATGTGAAGTCAAAGTCCACTGGAAAAAACATAAAAGGACACTTGATGGGACATCAACGGACATTGTAAAAACATCAATGGAAAATGGATAGACATCAAAGGACAGTGGAAAAAACATCAAAGGCATGTTGAAAAAACAAAAAATAAAACTGGATGGACATCAAAGGACATCAAAGTACACTGGATGGGACATCAAAGGACAATGTATGGGACTTCAAAGGACACTGGATAAAACATCAAAGGAAAATTTGGATGGACATCAAAGGACAGCAGAACAAACATCAAAGTCATGTTGAGGAAACATCAAAGTACAATGGATGAAACATCAAAGGAAATTGGATGGGACATCAAAGGACACTGGAAAAAACATGACAGGAAATTGGATGGACATCAAAGGACAGTGGAAAGAACATCAATGGAAAGTGTATGGAACATCAAAGCAAACTGGATAAAACATCAAAGGACACTGAATGGGACATCAAAGGAAACTGTCCAAAATATCAAAGGACACTGGATGGGAGACCAACGGACACTGGAAAAAACATCAAATGAAACTGGATGGGACATCAAAGGGCAGTGGAAAGATACATCAAAGGAAAATTGAAGAAACATCAAAGGACAGTGTAGAAAAGATCAAAGGACATGGGATAAAACATCAAAGGACACTGTCTAAAATGTCAAAGGACACTGGATGAGACTTCAAAGGACACTGGATAAAACATCAAAGGACAATGTATGGGACTTCAAAGGACACTGGATAAACCATCAAAGGATAATGAATGTGAAGTCAAAGTCCACTGGAAAAAACATAAAAGGACACTTGATGGGACATCAACGGACATTGAAAAGACATCAATGGAAAATGGATAGACATCAAAGGACAGTGGAAAAAACATCAAAGGCATGTTGAAAAAACAAAAAATAAAACTGGATGGACATCAAAGGACATCAAAGTACACTGGATGGGACATCAAAGGACAATGTATGGGACTTCAAAGGACACTGGATAAAACATCAAAGGAAAATTTGGATGGACATCAAAGGACAGCGGAACAAACATCAAAGTCATGTTGAAGAAACATCAAAGGACAATGGATGAAACATCAAAGGAAATTGGATGGGACAACAAAGGACACTGGAAAAAACATGACAGGAAATTGGATGGACATCAAAGGACAGTGGAAAAAACATGACAGGAAATTGGACGGACATCAAAGGACAGTGCAAAGAACATCAATGGAAAACTGAAGAAACATCAAAGGACACGGGATAAAACATCAAAGGACACTGGATGGGACATGTAAGGACACTGGAAATAACATGACAGAAAACTGGATGGACATCAAATGACAGTGTAAAAAACATCAAATGCATTTTGAAGAAACATCAAAGGAAACTGGTTGGACATCAAAGGACACTGGATGGGACATCATAGGACACTGTCAAAATTATCAAAGGAAACTTGATAGATATGAAAGCACAGTGGATAAAAAATCAAAGGAAAATGAGTAGAAACATCAAAGGACACTGGATAAAACATCAAAGGACGCTGGATGGGACATCAAAGGACACTGAAAAACTTCAAAGGAATCTGGATGGAGATCAAAGGACAGTGGAAATAACATCAAAGGCATATTGAAGAAACATCAAAGGATCAACATCAAACGAAACATCAATGGAAACTGGATAGACATGAAATTACTGTGGATAAAACATCAAAGGACACTGGATGGGACTTCAAAGGACACTGGATAAAACATCAAAGGAAAATTTGGATGGACATCAAAGGACAGCGGAACAAACATCAAAGTCATGTTGAAGAAACATCAAAGGACAATGGATGAAACATCAAAGGAAATTGGATGGGACATCAAAGGACACTGGAAAAAACATGACAGGAAATTGGATGGACATCAAAGGACAGTGGAAAGAACATCAATGGAAAACTGAAGAAACATCAAAGGACACGGGATAAAACATCAAAGGACACTGGATGGGACATGTAAGGACACTGGAAATAACATGACAGAAAACTGGATGGACATCAAATGACAGTGTAAAAAACATCAAATGCATTTTGAAGAAACATCAAAGGAAACTGGTTGGACATCAAAGGACACTGGATGGGACATCAAAGGACACTGTCAAAATTATCAAAGGAAACTTGATAGATATGAAAGCACAGTGGATAAAACATCAAAGGAAAATGAGTAGAAACATCAAAGGACACTGGATGGGACATCAAAGGACACTGTCAAAATTATCAAAGGAAACTTGATAGATATGAAAGCACAGTGGATAAAACATCAAAGGAAAATGAGTAGAAACATCAAAGGACACTGGATAAAACATCAAAGGACGCTGGATGGGACATCAAAGGACACTGAAAAACTTCAAAGGAATCTGGATGGAGATCAAAGGACAGTGGAAATAACATCAAAGGCATATTGAAGAAACATCAAAGGATCAACATCAAACGAAACATCAATGGAAACTGGATAGACATGAAATTACTGTGGATAAAACATCAAAGGACACTGGATGGGACATCAAAGGACACTGTGAAATACTTCAAAGGAATCTGGATGGAGATCAAAGGACAGTGGAAATAACATCAAAGGCATGTTGAAGAAACATCAAAGGATCAACATCAAAGGAAACATCAAAGGATACTGGATAAGAAATCAAAGGACACTGGATGGGACATCAAAGGACACTGGAACAAATATCAAAGGGAAGGACAGTGGACAAAAGTGGACCAGCTTGGATTAAACACCTCACTGTGCAACTGGCTGCTGGACTTCCTGACGGGGAGACCTCAGGCAGTTCAGGTCGGCAGAAACACATTTAACACCACCACACTGAACATGGGAGCCCTCCAAGGATGTGTGCTGAGCCCCCTCCTCTTCACTCTGCTGACCCACGACTGCACACCGTCGCACAGCTCCAACCTCCTCGTCAAGTTCGCCGATGACACAACTGTGGTAGGTCTCATTAGCAACAAGGACGAGACAGATTACAGGAGCAAGGTGAGCCGCCTGGCCTTGTGGTGTGAACACAACAATCTCTCTCTGAACGTGGAGAAGACGAAGGAGATTGTTGTGGACTTCAGGAGAAGATGCCCCCAGCATGCCCCTTTGACCATCAATGGTGCTATGGTGGAGAGGGTGAGCAGCACCAAATTCCTGGGTGTGCACGTCACTGAGGACCTCTCCTGGACCACCAACACCACATCACTGGCCAAGAAAGCGAACCAGCGCCTCTACTTCCTCCGCAAACTGAGGAAAGCTAGAGCCCCGGCTCCCATCATGCACATCTTCTACAGAGGCACCATCGAGAGCGTCCTGACCAGCAGCATCACCGTGTGGTACGGCACCTGCTCCATGTCCTGCAGGAAGAACCTCCAGCGCATCGTGAGAGCAGCTGAGAAGATCGTCGGCGCTTCTCTCCCCTCCCTCCAAGACCTCTACACCTCTCGCCTCACCCGCAAAACCCTTTGCATTGCGAGAGACCCCACTCACCCGTCACACAGCCTCTTCAGCCTGCTGCCATCGGGGAGGAGACTGCAGAGCCTGCGGGCCAGGACCGGCAGACTGCGGGACAGCTTCGTCCACCAGGCTGTCAGGACGCTGAACTCTCTCCCTGCTCTGCCCCCCCCAACACACACACACACACCACCTGGACTCTGACTCTCTCCCTGCTCTGCCACCCCCCTCTACACACACACACACACACAAACATCAAAGGAAACTGATTAGACATCAAAGGACAGTGAAAAAAAACATCAAAGGAAACTGGATGAGACATCAAAGAAACTGGATAAGACATCAAAGGACAGTGGAAAAAACATCAAAGGCATTTTGAAGAAACATCAAAGGAAACTGATTAGACATCAAAGGACACTGCTGGGAAAAACATGACAGGAAACTGGTTGGACATCAAAGGACAGTGGAAAAAACATCAAAAGAAAATTGAAGAAAAATCAAAGGATACTGTATAAAACATCAAAGGAAGCTGGATAGACATGAAAGCACATTGGATAAAACATAAAAGGAAAACTGACGAAACATTAAAGGAAAGTGGACAAAAGATGAAAGGACACTGGATGGGACATCAAAGGACACTGGAAAAAAACATGACAGGAAATTGGATGGACATCAAAGGACAGTGGAAAAAACATCAACAGAAAGTGTATGGAACATCAAAGCAAACTGGATAAAACATCAAAGGACACTGAATGGGACATCAAAGGAAACTGTCCAAAATATCAAAGGACACTGGATGGGAGACCAACGGACACTGGAAAAAACATCAAATGAAACTGGATGGACATCAAAGGGCAGTGGAAAGATACATCAAAGGAAAATTGAAGAAACATCAAAGGACAGTGTAGAAAAGATCAAAGGACATGGGATAAAACATCAAAGGACACTGTCTAAAATGTCAAAGGACACTGGATGAGACTTCAAAGGACACTGGATAAAACATCAAAGGACAATGTATGGGACTTCAAAGGACACTGGATAAACCATCAAAGGATAATGAATGTGAAGTCAAAGTCCACTGGAAAAAACATAAAAGGACACTTGATGGGACATCAACGGACATTGAAAAAACATCAATGGAAAATGGATAGACATCAAAGGACAGTGGAAAAAACATCAAAGGCATGTTGAAAAAACAAAAAATAAAACTGGATGGACATCAAAGGACATCAAAGTACACTGGATGGGACATCAAAGGACAATGTATGGGACTTCAAAGGACACTGGATAAAACATCAAAGGAAAATTTGGATGGACATCAAAGGACAGCGGAACAAACATCAAAGTCATGTTGAAGAAACATCAAAGGACAATGGATGAAACATCAAAGGAAATTGGATGGGACATCAAAGGACACTGGAAAAAACATGACAGGAAATTGGATGGACATCAAAGGACAGTGGAAAAAACATGACAGGAAATTGGATGGACATCAAAGGACAGTGGAAAGAACATCAATGGAAAACTGAAGAAACATCAAAGGACACGGGATAAAACATCAAAGGACACTGGATGGGACATGTAAGGACACTGGAAATAACATGACAGAAAACTGGATGGACATCAAATGACAGTGTAAAAAACATCAAATGCATTTTGAAGAAACATCAAAGGAAACTGGTTGGACATCAAAGGACACTGGATGGGACATCAAAGGACACTGTCAAAATTATCAAAGGAAACTTGATAGATATGAAAGCACAGTGGATAAAACATCAAAGGAAAATGAGTAGAAACATCAAAGGACACTGGATAAAACATCAAAGGACGCTGGATGGGACATCAAAGGACACTGAAAAACTTCAAAGGAATCTGGATGGAGATCAAAGGACAGTGGAAATAACATCAAAGGCATATTGAAGAAACATCAAAGGATCAACATCAAACGAAACATCAATGGAAACTGGATAGACATGAAATTACTGTGGATAAAACATCAAAGGACACTGTGAAATACTTCAAAGGAATCTGGATGGAGATCAAAGGACAGTGGAAATAACATCAAAGGCATGTTGAAGAAACATCAAAGGATCAACATCAAAGGAAACATCAAAGGATACTGGTTGGACATCAAAGGACACTGGATGGGACATCAAAGGACACTGTCAAAATTATCAAAGGAAACTTGATAGATATGAAAGCACAGTGGATAAAACATCAAAGGAAAATGAGTAGAAACATCAAAGGACACTGGATAAAACATCAAAGGACGCTGGATGGGACATCAAAGGACACTGAAAAACTTCAAAGGAATCTGGATGGAGATCAAAGGACAGTGGAAATAACATCAAAGGCATATTGAAGAAACATCAAAGGATCAACATCAAACGAAACATCAATGGAAACTGGATAGACATGAAATTACTGTGGATAAAACATCAAAGGACACTGTGAAATACTTCAAAGGAATCTGGATGGAGATCAAAGGACAGTGGAAATAACATCAAAGGCATGTTGAAGAAACATCAAAGGATCAACATCAAAGGAAACATCAAAGGATACTGGATAAGAAATCAAAGGACACTGGATGGGACATCAAAGGACACTGGAACAAACATCAAAGGGAAGGACAGTGGACAAAAGTGGACCAGCTGGGATTAAACACCTCACTGTGCAACTGGCTGCTGGACTTCCTGACGGGGAGACCTCAGGCAGTTCAGGTCGGCAGAAACACATTCAACACAGAAACACATAGACATGAAATTACTGTGGATAAAACATCAAAGGACACTGTGAAATACTTCAAAGGAATCTGGATGGAGATCAAAGGACAGTGGAAATAACATCAAAGGCATGTTGAAGAAACATCAAAGGATCAACATCAAAGGAAACATCAAAGGATACTGGATAAGAAATCAAAGGACACTGGATGGGACATCAAAGGACACTGGAACAAACATCAAAGGGAAGGACAGTGGACAAAAGTGGACCAGCTGGGATTAAACACCTCACTGTGCAACTGGCTGCTGGACTTCCTGACGGGGAGACCTCAGGCAGTTCAGGTCGGCAGAAACACATTCAACACCACCACACTGAACATGGGAGCCCTCCAAGGATGTGTGCTGAGCCCCCTCCTCTTCACTCTGCTGACCCACGGACTGCACACCGTCGCACAGCTCCAACCTCCTCGTCAAGTTCGCCGATGACACAACTGTGGTAGGTCTCATTAGCAACAAGGACGAGACAGATTACAGGAGCAAGGTGAGCCGCCTGGCCTTGTGGTGTGAACACAACAATCTCTCTCTGAACGTGGAGAAGACGAAGGAGATTGTTGTGGACTTCAGGAGAAGATGCCCCCAGCATGCCCCTTTGACCATCAATGGTGCTATGGTGGAGAGGGTGAGCAGCACCAAATTCCTGGGTGTGCACGTCACTGAGGACCTCTCCTGGACCACCAACACCACATCACTGGCCAAGAAAGCGAACCAGCGCCTCTACTTCCTCCGCAAACTGAGGAAAGCTAGAGCCCCGGCTCCCATCATGCACATCTTCTACAGAGGCACCATCGAGAGCGTCCTGACCAGCAGCATCACCGTGTGGTACGGCACCTGCTCCATGTCCTGCAGGAAGAACCTCCAGCGCATCGTGAGAGCAGCTGAGAAGATCGTCGGCGCTTCTCTCCCCTCCCTCCAAGACCTCTACACCTCTCGCCTCACCCGCAAAACCCTTTGCATTGCGAGAGACCCCACTCACCCGTCACACAGCCTCTTCAGCCTGCTGCCATCGGGGAGGAGACTGCAGAGCCTGCGGGCCAGGACCGGCAGACTGCGGGACAGCTTCGTCCACCAGGCTGTCAGGACGCTGAACTCTCTCCCTGCTCTGCCCCCCCCAACACACACACACACACCACCTGGACTCTGACTCTCTCCCTGCTCTGCCACCCCCCTCCACACACACACACACACACAAACATCAAAGGAAACTGATTAGACATCAAAGGACAGTGGAAAAAACATCAAAGACATTTTGAAGAAACATCAAAGGAAACTGATTAGACATCAAAGGACACTGGGAAAAACATGACAGGAGACTGGTTGGACATCAAAGGACAGTGGAAAAAACATCAAAAGAAAATCGAAGAAAAATCAAAGGATACTGTATAAAACATCAAAGGAAGCTGGATAGACATGAAAGCACATTGGATAAAACATAAAAGGAAAACTGACGAAACATTAAAGGAAAGTGGACAAAAGATCAAAGGACACTGGATGGGACATCAAAGGACACTGGAAAAAAACATGACAGGAAATTGGATGGACATCAAAGGACAGTGGAAAAAACATCAACAGAAAGTGTATGGAACATCAAAGCAAACTGGATAAAACATCAAAGGACACTGAATGGGACATCAAAGGAAACTGTCCAAAATATCAAAGGACACTGGATGGGAGACCAACGGACACTGGAAAAAACATCAAATGAAACTGGATGGACATCAAAGGGCAGTGGAAAGATACATCAAAGGAAAATTGAAGAAACATCAATGGACAGTGTAGAAAAGATCAAAGGACATGGGATAAAACATCAAAGGACACTGTCTAAAATGTCAAAGGACACTGGATGAGACTTCAAAGGACACTGGATAAAACATCAAAGGACAATGTATGGGACTTCAAAGGACACTGGATAAACCATCAAAGGATAATGAATGTGAAGTCAAAGTCCACTGGAAAAAACATAAAAGGACACTTGATGGGACATCAACGGACATTGAAAAAACATCAATGGAAAATGGATAGACATCAAAGGACAGTGGAAAAAACATCAAAGGCATGTTGAAAAAACAAAAAATAAAACTGGATGGACATCAAAGGACATCAAAGTACACTGGATGGGACATCAAAGGACAATGTATGGGACTTCAAAGGACACTGGATAAAACATCAAAGGAAATTGGATGGACATCAAAGGACAGTGGAAAGAACATCAATGGAAAACTGAAGAAACATCAAAGGACACGGGATAAAACATCAAAGGACACTGGATGGGACATGTAAGGACACTGGAAATAACATGACAGAAAACTGGATGGACATCAAATGACAGTGTAAAAAACATCAAATGCATTTTGAAGAAACATCAAAGGAAACTGGTTGGACATCAAAGGACACTGGATGGGACATCATAGGACACTGTCAAAATTATCAAAGGAAACTTGATAGATATGAAAGCACAGTGGATAAAACATCAAAGGAAAATGAGTAGAAACATCAAAGGACACTGGATAAAACATCAAAGGAAACTGGATGGGACATCAAAGTACACTGAATATCACATCAAATGACACTGTCCAAAATATCAACAGAAAGTGTATGGAACATCAAAGCAAACTGGATAAAACATCAAAGGACACTGAATGGGACATCAAAGGACAATGTATATCACATCAAAGGAAACTGTCCAAAATATCAAAGGACACTGGATGGGAGACCAACGGACACTGGAAAAAACATCAATGAAACTGGATGGACATCAAAGGGCAGTGGAAAGATACATCAAAGGAAAATTGAAGAAACATCAAAGGACAGTGTAGAAAAGATCAAAGGACATGGGATAAAACATCAAAGGACACTGTCTAAAATGTCAAAGGACACTGGATGAGACTTCAAAGGACACTGGATAAAACATCAAAGGACAATGTATGGGACTTCAAAGGACACTGGATAAACCATCAAAGGATAATGAATGTGAAGTCAAAGTCCACTGGAAAAAACATAAAAGGACACTTGATGGGACATCAACGGACATTGAAAAAACATCAATGGAAAATGGATAGACATCAAAGGACAGTGGAAAAAACATCAAAGGCATGTTGAAAAAACAAAAAATAAAACTGGATGGACATCAAAGGACATCAAAGTACACTGGATGGGACATCAAAGGACAATGTATGGGACTTCAAAGGACACTGGATAAAACATCAAAGGAAAATTTGGATGGACATCAAAGGACAGCGGAACAAACATCAAAGTCATGTTGAAGAAACATCAAAGGACAATGGATGAAACATCAAAGGAAATTGGATGGGACATCAAAGGACAATGGATGAAACATCAAAGGAAATTGGATGGGACATCAAAGGACACTGGAAAAAACATGACAGGAAATTGGATGGACATCAAAGGACAGTGGAAAGAACATCAATGGAAAACTGAAGAAACATCAAAGGACACGGGATAAAACATCAAATGACACTGGATGGGACATGTAAGGACACTGGAAATAACATGACAGAAAACTGGATGGACATCAAATGACAGTGTAAAAAACATCAAATGCATTTTGAAGAAACATCAAAGGAAACTGGTTGGACATCAAAGGACACTGGATGGGACATCAAAGGACACTGTCAAAATTATCAAAGGAAACTTGATAGATATGAAAGCACAGTGGATAAAACATCAAAGGAAAATGAGTAGAAACATCAAAGGACACTGGATAAAACATCAAAGGACGCTGGATGGGACATCAAAGGACACTGAAAAACTTCAAAGGAATCTGGATGGAGATCAAAGGACAGTGGAAATAACATCAAAGGCATATTGAAGAAACATCAAAGGATCAACATCAAACGAAACATCAATGGAAACTGGATAGACATGAAATTACTGTGGATAAAACATCAAAGGACACTGTGAAATACTTCAAAGGAATCTGGATGGAGATTAAAGGACAGTGGAAAGAACATCAATGGAAAACTGAAGAAACATCAAAGGACACGGGATAAAACATCAAAGGACACTGGATGGGACATGTAAGGACACTGGAAATAACATGACAGAAAACTGGATGGACATCAAATGACAGTGTAAAAAACATCAAATGCATTTTGAAGAAACATCAAAGGAAACTGGTTGGACATCAAAGGACACTGGATGGGACATCAAAGGACACTGTCAAAATTATCAAAGGAAACTTGATAGATATGAAAGCACAGTGGATAAAACATCAAAGGAAAATGAGTAGAAACATCAAAGGACACTGGATGGGACATCAAAGGACACTGTCAAAATTATCAAAGGAAACTTGATAGATATGAAAGCACAGTGGATAAAACATCAAAGGAAAATGAGTAGAAACATCAAAGGACACTGGATAAAACATCAAAGGACGCTGGATGGGACATCAAAGGACACTGAAAAACTTCAAAGGAATCTGGATGGAGATCAAAGGACAGTGGAAATAACATCAAAGGCATATTGAAGAAACATCAAAGGATCAACATCAAACGAAACATCAATGGAAACTGGATAGACATGAAATTACTGTGGATAAAACATCAAAGGACACTGGATGGGACATCAAAGGACACTGTGAAATACTTCAAAGGAATCTGGATGGAGATCAAAGGACAGTGGAAATAACATCAAAGGCATGTTGAAGAAACATCAAAGGATCAACATCAAAGGAAACATCAAAGGATACTGGATAAGAAATCAAAGGACACTGGATGGGACATCAAAGGACACTGGAACAAATATCAAAGGGAAGGACAGTGGACAAAAGTGGACCAGCTTGGATTAAACACCTCACTGTGCAACTGGCTGCTGGACTTCCTGACGGGGAGACCTCAGGCAGTTCAGGTCGGCAGAAACACATTTAACACCACCACACTGAACATGGGAGCCCTCCAAGGATGTGTGCTGAGCCCCTCCTCTTCACTCTGCTGACCCACGACTGCACACCGTCGCACAGCTCCAACCTCCTCGTCAAGTTCGCCGATGACACAACTGTGGTAGGTCTCATTAGCAACAAGGACGAGACAGATTACAGGAGCAAGGTGAGCCGCCTGGCCTTGTGGTGTGAACACAACAATCTCTCTCTGAACGTGGAGAAGACGAAGGAGATTGTTGTGGACTTCAGGAGAAGATGCCCCCAGCATGCCCCTTTGACCATCAATGGTGCTATGGTGGAGAGGGTGAGCAGCACCAAATTCCTGGGTGTGCACGTCACTGAGGACCTCTCCTGGACCACCAACACCACATCACTGGCCAAGAAAGCGAACCAGCGCCTCTACTTCCTCCGCAAACTGAGGAAAGCTAGAGCCCCGGCTCCCATCATGCACATCTTCTACAGAGGCACCATCGAGAGCGTCCTGACCAGCAGCATCACCGTGTGGTACGGCACCTGCTCCATGTCCTGCAGGAAGAACCTCCAGCGCATCGTGAGAGCAGCTGAGAAGATCGTCGGCGCTTCTCTCCCCTCCCTCCAAGACCTCTACACCTCTCGCCTCACCCGCAAAACCCTTTGCATTGCGAGAGACCCCACTCACCCGTCACACAGCCTCTTCAGCCTGCTGCCATCGGGGAGGAGACTGCAGAGCCTGCGGGCCAGGACCGGCAGACTGCGGGACAGCTTCGTCCACCAGGCTGTCAGGACGCTGAACTCTCTCCCTGCTCTGCCCCCCCCAACACACACACACACACCACCTGGACTCTGACTCTCTCCCTGCTCTGCCACCCCCCTCTACACACACACACACACACAAACATCAAAGGAAACTGATTAGACATCAAAGGACAGTGAAAAAAAACATCAAAGGAAACTGGATGAGACATCAAAGAAACTGGATAAGACATCAAAGGACAGTGGAAAAAACATCAAAGGCATTTTGAAGAAACATCAAAGGAAACTGATTAGACATCAAAGGACACTGCTGGGAAAAAACATGACAGGAAACTGGTTGGACATCAAAGGACAGTGGAAAAAACATCAAAAGAAAATTGAAGAAAAATCAAAGGATACTGTATAAAACATCAAAGGAAGCTGGATAGACATGAAAGCACATTGGATAAAACATAAAAGGAAAACTGACGAAACATTAAAGGAAAGTGGACAAAAGATGAAAGGACACTGGATGGGACATCAAAGGACACTGGAAAAAAACATGACAGGAAATTGGATGGACATCAAAGGACAGTGGAAAAAACATCAACAGAAAGTGTATGGAACATCAAAGCAAACTGGATAAAACATCAAAGGACACTGAATGGGACATCAAAGGAAACTGTCCAAAATATCAAAGGACACTGGATGGGAGACCAACGGACACTGGAAAAAACATCAAATGAAACTGGATGGACATCAAAGGGCAGTGGAAAGATACATCAAAGGAAAATTGAAGAAACATCAAAGGACAGTGTAGAAAAGATCAAAGGACATGGGATAAAACATCAAAGGACACTGTCTAAAAATGTCAAAAGGACACTGGATGAGACTTCAAAGGACACTGGATAAACATCAAAGGACAATGTATGGGACTTCAAAGGACACTGGATAAACCATCAAAGGATAATGAATGTGAAGTCAAAGTCCACTGGAAAAAACATAAAAGGACACTTGATGGGACATCAACGGACATTGAAAAAACATCAATGGAAAATGGATAGACATCAAAGGACAGTGGAAAAAACATCAAAGGCATGTTGAAAAAACAAAAAATAAAACTGGATGGACATCAAAGGACATCAAAGTACACTGGATGGGACATCAAAGGACAATGTATGGGACTTCAAAGGACACTGGATAAAACATCAAAGGAAAATTTGGATGGACATCAAAGGACAGCGGAACAAACATCAAAGTCATGTTGAAGAAACATCAAAGGACAATGGATGAAACATCAAAGGAAATTGGATGGGACATCAAAGGACACTGGAAAAAACATGACAGGAAATTGGATGGACATCAAAGGACAGTGGAAAAAACATGACAGGAAATTGGATGGACATCAAAGGACAGTGGAAAGAACATCAATGGAAAACTGAAGAAACATCAAAGGACACGGGATAAAACATCAAAGGACACTGGATGGGACATGTAAGGACACTGGAAATAACATGACAGAAAACTGGATGGACATCAAATGACAGTGTAAAAAACATCAAATGCATTTTGAAGAAACATCAAAGGAAACTGGTTGGACATCAAAGGACACTGGATGGGACATCAAAGGACACTGTCAAAATTATCAAAGGAAACTTGATAGATATGAAAGCACAGTGGATAAAACATCAAAGGAAAATGAGTAGAAACATCAAAGGACACTGGATAAAACATCAAAGGACGCTGGATGGGACATCAAAGGACACTGAAAAACTTCAAAGGAATCTGGATGGAGATCAAAGGACAGTGGAAATAACATCAAAGGCATATTGAAGAAACATCAAAGGATCAACATCAAACGAAACATCAATGGAAACTGGATAGACATGAAATTACTGTGGATAAAACATCAAAGGACACTGTGAAATACTTCAAAGGAATCTGGATGGAGATCAAAGGACAGTGGAAATAACATCAAAGGCATGTTGAAGAAACATCAAAGGATCAACATCAAAGGAAACATCAAAGGATACTGGTTGGACATCAAAGGACACTGGATGGGACATCAAAGGACACTGTCAAAATTATCAAAGGAAACTTGATAGATATGAAAGCACAGTGGATAAAACATCAAAGGAAAATGAGTAGAAACATCAAAGGACACTGGATAAAACATCAAAGGACGCTGGATGGGACATCAAAGGACACTGAAAAACTTCAAAGGAATCTGGATGGAGATCAAAGGACAGTGGAAATAACATCAAAGGCATATTGAAGAAACATCAAAGGATCAACATCAAACGAAACATCAATGGAAACTGGATAGACATGAAATTACTGTGGATAAAACATCAAAGGACACTGTGAAATACTTCAAAGGAATCTGGATGGAGATCAAAGGACAGTGGAAATAACATCAAAGGCATGTTGAAGAAACATCAAAGGATCAACATCAAAGGAAACATCAAAGGATACTGGATAAGAAATCAAAGGACACTGGATGGGACATCAAAGGACACTGGAACAAACATCAAAGGGAAGGACAGTGGACAAAAGTGGACCAGCTGGGATTAAACACCTCACTGTGCAACTGGCTGCTGGACTTCCTGACGGGGAGACCTCAGGCAGTTCAGGTCGGCAGAAACACATTCAACACCACCACACTGAACATGGGAGCCCTCCAAGGATGTGTGCTGAGCCCCCTCCTCTTCACTCTGCTGACCCACGACTGCACACCGTCGCACAGCTCCAACCTCCTCGTCAAGTTCGCCGATGACACAACTGTGGTAGGTCTCATTAGCAACAAGGACGAGACAGATTACAGGAGCAAGGTGAGCCGCCTGGCCTTGTGGTGTGAACACAACAATCTCTCTCTGAACGTGGAGAAGACGAAGGAGATTGTTGTGGACTTCAGGAGAAGATGCCCCCAGCATGCCCCTTTGACCATCAATGGTGCTATGGTGGAGAGGGTGAGCAGCACCAAATTCCTGGGTGTGCACGTCACTGAGGACCTCTCCTGGACCACCAACACCACATCACTGGCCAAGAAAGCGAACCAGCGCCTCTACTTCCTCCGCAAACTGAGGAAAGCTAGAGCCCCGGCTCCCATCATGCACATCTTCTACAGAGGCACCATCGAGAGCGTCCTGACCAGCAGCATCACCGTGTGGTACGGCACCTGCTCCATGTCCTGCAGGAAGAACCTCCAGCGCATCGTGAGAGCAGCTGAGAAGATCGTCGGCGCTTCTCTCCCCTCCCTCCAAGACCTCTACACCTCTCGCCTCACCCGCAAAACCCTTTGCATTGCGAGAGACCCCACTCACCCGTCACACAGCCTCTTCAGCCTGCTGCCATCGGGGAGGAGACTGCAGAGCCTGCGGGCCAGGACCGGCAGACTGCGGGACAGCTTCGTCCACCAGGCTGTCAGGACGCTGAACTCTCTCCCTGCTCTGCCCCCCCCAACACACACACACACACCACCTGGACTCTGACTCTCTCCCTGCTCTGCCACCCCCCTCCACACACACACACACACACAAACATCAAAGGAAACTGATTAGACATCAAAGGACAGTGAAAAAAAACATCAAAGGAAACTGGATGAGACATCAAAGAAACTGGATAAGACATCAAAGGACAGTGGAAAAAACATCAAAGGCATTTTGAAGAAACATCAAAGGAAACTGATTAGACATCAAAGGACACTGCTGGGAAAAACATGACAGGAAACTGGTTGGACATCAAAAGACAGTGGAAAAAACATCAAAGGCATGTTGAAAAAACAAAAAATAAAACTGGATGGACATCAAAGGACATCAAAGTACACTGATGGGACATCAAAGGACAATGTATGGGACTTCAAAGGACACTGGATAAAACATCAAAGGAAAATTTGGATGGACATCAAAGGACAGCGGAACAAACATCAAAGTCATGTTGAAGAAACATCAAAGGACAATGGATGAAACATCAAAGGAAATTGGATGGGACATCAAAGGACACTGGAAAAAACATGACAGGAAATTGGATGGACATCAAAGGACAGTGGAAAGAACATCAATGGAAAACTGAAGAAACATCAAAGGACACGGGATAAAACATCAAAGGACACTGGATGGGACATGTAAGGACACTGGAAATAACATGACAGAAAACTGGATGGACATCAAATGACAGTGTAAAAAACATCAAATGCATTTTGAAGAAACATCAAAGGAAACTGGTTGGACATCAAAGGACACTGGATGGGACATCAAAGGACACTGTCAAAATTATCAAAGGAAATTTGATAGATATGAAAGCACAGTGGATAAAACATCAAAGGAAAATGAGTAGAAACATCAAAGGACACTGGATAAAACATCAAAGGACGCTGGATGGGACATCAAAGGACACTGAAAAACTTCAAAGGAATCTGGATGGAGATCAAAGGACAGTGGAAATAACATCAAAGGCATATTGAAGAAACATCAAAGGATCAACATCAAAGGAAACATCAATGGAAACTGGATAGACATGAAATTACTGTGGATAAAACATCAAAGGACACTGGATGGGACTTCAAAGGACACTGGATAAAACATCAAAGGAAAATTTGGATGGACATCAAAGGACAGCGGAACAAACATCAAAGTCATGTTGAAGAAACATCAAAGGACAATGGATGAAACATCAAAGGAAATTGGATGGGACATCAAAGGACACTGGAAAAAACATGACAGGAAATTGGATGGACATCAAAGGACAGTGGAAAAAACATGACAGGAAATTGGATGGACATCAAAGGACAGTGGAAAGAACATCAATGGAAAACTGAAGAAACATCAAAGGACATTGTATAAAACATCAAAGGAAGCTGGATAGACATGAAAGCACATTGGATAAAACATAAAAGGAAAACTGACGAAACATTAAAGGAAAGTGGACAAGAGATGAAAGGACACTGGATGGGACATCAAAGGACACTGAAAAAAAACATGACAGGAAATTGGATGGACATCAAAGGACAGTGGAAAAAACATCAAAGGAAACTGGATGGGACATCAAAGTACACTGAATATCACATCAAATGACACTGTCCAAAATATCAACAGAAAGTGTATGGAACATCAAAGCAAACTGGATAAAACATCAAAGGACACTGAATGGGACATCAAAGGACAATGTATATCACATCAAAGGAAACTGTCCAAAATATCAAAGGACACTGGATGGGAGACCAACGGACACTGGAAAAAACATCAAATGAAACTGGATGGACATCAAAGGGCAGTGGAAAGATACATCAAAGGAAAATTGAAGAAACATCAAAGGACAGTGTAGAAAAGATCAAAGGACACGGGATAAAACATCAAAGGACACTGTCTAAAATGTCAAAGGACACTGGATGAGACTTCAAAGGACACTGGATAAAACATCAAAGGACAATGTATGGGACTTCAAAGGACACTGGATAAACCATCAAAGGATAATGAATGTGAAGTCAAAGTCCACTGGAAAAAACATAAAAGGACACTTGATGGGACATCAACGGACATTGAAAAAACATCAATGGAAAATGGATAGACATCAAAGGACAGTGGAAAAAACATCAAAGGACAGTGGAAAAAACAAAAATAAAACTGGATGGACATCAAAGGACATCAAAGTACACTGGATGGGACATCAAAGGACAATGTATGGGACTTCAAAGGACACTGGATAAAACATCAAAGGAAAATTGGGATGGACATCAAAGGACAGCGGAACAAACATCAAAGTCATGTTGTGGAAACATCAAAGGACAATGGATGAAACATCAAAGGAAATTGGATGGGACATCAAAGGACACTGGAAAAAACATGACAGGAAATTGGATGGACATCAAAGGACAGTGGAAAGAACATCAATGGAAAACTGAAGAAACATCAAAGGACACGGGATAAAACATCAAAGTACACTGGATGGGACATGTAAGGACACTGGAAATAACATGACAGAAAACTGGATGGACATCAAATGACAGTGTAAAAAACATCAAATGCATTTTGAAGAAACATCAAAGGAAACTGGTTGGACATCAAAGGACACTGGATGGGACATCAAAGGACACTGTCAAAATTATCAAAGGAAACTTGATAGATATGAAAGCACAGTGGATAAAACATCAAAGGAAAATGAGTAGAAACATCAAAGGACACTGGATAAAACATCAAAGGACGCTGGATGGGACATCAAAGGACACTGAAAAACTTCAAATGAATCTGGATGGAGACCAAAGGACAGTGGAAATAACATCAAAGGCATATTGAAGAAACATCAAAGGATCAACATCAAACGAAACATCAATGGAAACTGGATAGACATGAAATTACTGTGGATAAAACATCAAAGGACACTGTGAAATACTTCAAAGGAATCTGGATGGAGATCAAAGGACAGTGGAAATAACATCAAAGGCATGTTGAAGAAACATCAAAGGATCAACATCAAAGGAAACATCAAAGGATACTGGATAAGAAATCAAAGGACACTGGATGGGACATCAAAGGACACTGGAACAAACATCAAAGGGAAGGACAGTGGACAAAAGTGGACCAGCTGGGATTAAACACCTCACTGTGCAACTGGCTGCTGGACTTCCTGACGGGGAGACCTCAGGCAGTTCAGGTCGGCAGAAACACATTCAACACCACCACACTGAACATGGGAGCCCTCCAAGGATGTGTGCTGAGCCCCCTCCTCTTCACTCTGCTGACCCACGACTGCACACCGTCGCACAGCTCCAACCTCCTCGTCAAGTTCGCCGATGACACAACTGTGGTAGGTCTCATTAGCAACAAGGACGAGACAGATTACAGGAGCAAGGTGAGCCGCCTGGCCTTGTGGTGTGAACACAACAATCTCTCTCTGAACGTGGAGAAGACGAAGGAGATTGTTGTGGACTTCAGGAGAAGATGCCCCCAGCATGCCCCTTTGACCATCAATGGTGCTATGGTGGAGAGGGTGAGCAGCACCAAATTCCTGGGTGTGCACGTCACTGAGGACCTCTCCTGGACCACCAACACCACATCACTGGCCAAGAAAGCGAACCAGCGCCTCTACTTCCTCCGCAAACTGAGGAAAGCTAGAGCCCCGGCTCCCATCATGCACATCTTCTACAGAGGCACCATCGAGAGCGTCCTGACCAGCAGCATCACCGTGTGGTACGGCACCTGCTCCATGTCCTGCAGGAAGAACCTCCAGCGCATCGTGAGAGCAGCTGAGAAGATCGTGGGCGCTTCTCTCCCCTCCCTCCAAGACCTCTACACCTCTCGCCTCACCCGCAAAACCCTTTGCATTGCGAGAGACCCCACTCACCCGTCACACAGCCTCTTCAGCCTGCTGCCATCGGGGAGGAGACTGCAGAGCCTGCGGGCCAGGACCGGCAGACTGCGGGACAGCTTCGTCCACCAGGCTGTCAGGACGCTGAACTCTCTCCCTGCTCTGCCCCCCCCAACACACACCACCTGGACTCTGACTCTCTCCCTGCTCTGCCACCCCCCTCCACACACACACACACACACAAACATCAAAGGAAACTGATTAGACATCAAAGGACACTGGGAAAACATGACAGGAAACTGGTTGGACATCAAAGGACAGTGGAAAAAACATCAAAAGAAAATTGAAGAAAAATCAAAGGACACTGTATAAAACATCAAAGGAAGCTGGATAGACATGAAAGCACATTGGATAAAACATAAAAGGAAAACTGACGAAACATTAAAGGAAAGTGGACAAAAGATGAAAGGACACTGGATGGGACATCAAAGGACACTGGAAAAAAACATGACAGGAAATTGGATGGACATCAAAGGACAGTGGAAAAAACATCAAAGGAAACTGGATGGGACATCAAAGTACACTGAATATCACATCAAATGACACTGTCCAAAATATCAACAGAAAGTGTATGGAACATCAAAGCAAACTGGATAAAACATCAAAGGACACTGAATGGGACATCAAAGGACAATGTATATCACATCAAAGGAAACTGTCCAAAATATCAAAGGACACTGGATGGGAGACCAACGGACACTGGAAAAAACATCAAATGAAACTGGATGGACATCAAAGGGCAGTGGAAAGATACATCAAAGGAAAATTGAAGAAACATCAAAGGACAGTGTAGAAAAGATCAAAGGACACGGGATAAAACATCAAAGGACACTGTCTAAAATGTCAAAGGACACTGGATGAGACTTCAAAGGACACTGGATAAAACATCAAAGGATAATGAATGTGAAGTCAAAGTCCACTGGAAAAAACATAAAAGGACACTTGATGGGACATCAACGGACATTGAAAAAACATCAATGGAAAATGGATAGACATCAAAGGACAGTGGAAAAAACATCAAAGGCATGTTGAAAAAACAAAAAATAAAACTGGATGGACATCAAAGGACATCAAAGTACACTGGATGGGACATCAAAGGACAATGTATGGGACTTCAAAGGACACTGGATAAAACATCAAAGGAAAATTTGGATGGACATCAAAGGACAGCGGAACAAACATCAAAGTCATGTTGAAGAAACATCAAAGGACAATGGATGAAACATCAAAGGAAATTGGATGGGACATCAAAGGACACTGGAAAAAACATGACAGGAAATTGGATGGACATCAAAGGACAGTGGAAAGAACATCAATGGAAAACTGAAGAAACATCAAAGGACAGTGGAAAGAACATCAATGGAAAACTGAAGAAACATCAAAGGACACGGGATAAAACATCAAAGGACACTGGATGGGACATGTAAGGACACTGGAAATAACATGACAGAAAACTTGAAGGACATCAAATGACAGTGTAAAAAACATCAAATGCATTTTGAAGAAACATCAAATGAAACTGGTTGGACATCAAAGGACACTGGATGGGACATCAAAGGACACTGTCAAAATTATCAAAGGAAACTTGATAGATATGAAAGCACAGTGGATAAAACATCAAAGGAAAATGAGTAGAAACATCAAAGGACACTGGATAAAACATCAAAGGACGCTGGATGGGACATCAAAAGACACTGAAAAACTTCAAAGGAATCTGGATGGAGATCAAAGGACAGTGGAAATAACATCAAAGGCATATTGAAGAAACATCAAAGGATCAACATCAAACGAAACATCAATGGAAACTGGATAGACATGAAATTACTGTGGATAAAACATCAAAGGACACTGGATGGGACATCAAAGGACACTGTGAAATACTTCAAAGGAATCTGGATGGAGATCAAAGGACAGTGGAAATAACATCAAAGGCATGTTGAAGAAACATCAAAGGATCAACATCAAAGGAAACATCAAAGGATACTGGATAAGAAATCAAAGGACACTGGATGGGACATCAAAGGACACTGGAACAAACATCAAAGGGAAGGACAGTGGACAAAAGTGGACCAGCTGGGATTAAACACCTCACTGTGCAACTGGCTGCTGGACTTCCTGACGGGGAGACCTCAGGCAGTTCAGGTCGGCAGAAACACATTCAACACCACCACACTGAACATGGGCGCCCTCCAAGGATGTGTGCTGAGCCCCCTCCTCTTCACTCTGCTGACCCACGACTGCACACCGTCGCACAGCTCCAACCTCCTCGTCAAGTTCGCCGATGACACAACTGTGGTAGGTCTCATTAGCAACAAGGACGAGACAGATTACAGGAGCAAGGTGAGCCGCCTGGCCTTGTGGTGTGAACACAACAATCTCTCTCTGAACGTGGAGAAGACGAAGGAGATTGTTGTGGACTTCAGGAGAAGATGCCCCCAGCATGCCCCTTTGACCATCAATGGTGCTATGGTGGAGAGGGTGAGCAGCACCAAATTCCTGGGTGTGCACGTCACTGAGGACCTCTCCTGGACCACCAACACCACATCACTGGCCAAGAAAGCGAACCAGCGCCTCTACTTCCTCCGCAAACTGAGGAAAGCTAGAGCCCTGGCTCCCATCATGCACATCTTCTACAGAGGCACCATCGAGAGCGTCCTGACCAGCAGCATCACCGTGTGGTACGGCACCTGCTCCATGTCCTGCAGGAAGAACCTCCAGCGCATCGTGAGAGCAGCTGAGAAGATCGTCGGCGCTTCTCTCCCCTCCCTCCAAGACCTCTACACCTCTCGCCTCACCCGCAAAACCCTTTGCATTGCGAGAGACCCCACTCACCCGTCACACAGCCTCTTCAGCCTGCTGCCATCGGGGAGGAGACTGCAGAGCCTGCGGGCCAGGACCGGCAGACTGCGGGACAGCTTCGTCCACCAGGCTGTCAGGACGCTGAACTCTCTCCCTGCTCTGCCCCCCCCAACACACACACACACACCACCTGGACTCTGACTCTCTCCCTGCTCTGCCACCCCCCTCCACACACACACACACACAAACATCAAAGGAAACTGATTAGACATCAAAGGACAGTGAAAAAAACATCAAAGGAAACTGGATGAGACATCAAAGAAACTGGATAAGACATCAAAGGACAGCGGAAAAAACATCAAAGGCATTTTGAAGAAACATCAAAGGAAACTGGGAAAAACATGACAGGAAACTGGTTGGACATCAAAGGACAGTGGAAAAAACATCAAAAGAAAATTGAAGAAAAATCAAAGGACACTGTATAAAACATCAAAGGAAGCTGGATAGACATGAAAGCACATTGGATAAAACATAAAAGGAAAACTGACGAAACATTAAAGGAAAGTGGACAAAAGATCAAAGGACACTGGATGGGACATCAAAGGACACTGGAAAAAAACATGACAGGAAATTGGATGGACATCAAAGGACAGTGGAAAAAACATCAAAGGAAACTGGATGGGACATCAAAGTACACTGAATATCACATCAAATGACACTGTCCAAAATATCAACAGAAAGTGTATGGAACATCAAAGCAAACTGGATAAAACATCAAAGGACACTGAATGGGACATCAAAGGACAATGTATATCACATCAAAGGAAACTGTCCAAAATATCAAAGGACACTGGATGGGAGACCAACGGACACTGGAAAAAACATCAAATGAAACTGGATGGACATCAAAGGGCAGTGGAAAGATACATCAAAGGAAAATTGAAGAAACATCAAAGGACAGTGTAGAAAAGATCAAAGGACACGGGATAAAACATCAAAGGACACTGTCTAAAATGTCAAAGGACACTGGATAAAACATCAAAGGACAATGTATGGGACTTCAAAGGACACTGGATAAACCATCAAAGGATAATGAATGTGAAGTCAAAGTCCACTGGAAAAAACATAAAAGGACACTTGATGGGACATCAACGGACATTGAAAAAACATCAATGGAAAATGGATAGACATCAAAGGACAGTGGAAAAAACATCAAAGGCATGTTGAAAAAACAAAAAATAAAACTGGATGGACATCAAAGGACATCAAAGTACACTGGATGGGACATCAAAGGACAATGTATGGGACTTCAAAGGACACTGGATAAAACATCCAAGGAAAATTTGGATGGACATCAAAGGACAGTGGAACAAACATCAAAGTCATGTTGAAGAAACATCAAAGGACAATGGATGAAACATCAAAGGAAATTGGATGGGACATCAAAGGACACTGGAAAAAACATGACAGGAAATTGGATGGACATCAAAGGACAGTGGAAAGAACATCAATGGAAAACTGAAGAAACATCAAAGGACAGTGGAAAGAACATTAATGGAAAACTGAAGAAACATCAAAGGACACGGGATAAAACATCAAAGGACACTGGATGGGACATGTAAGGACACTGGAAATAACATGACAGAAAACTGGATGGACATCAAATGAAAGTGTAAAAAACATCAAATGCATTTTGAAGAAACATCAAAGGAAACTGGTTGGACATCAAAGGACACTGGATGGGACATCAAAGGACACTGTCAAAATTATCAAAGGAAACTTGATAGATATGAAAGCACAGTGGATAAAACATCAAAGGAAAATGAGTAGAAACATCAAAGGACACTGGATAAAACATCAAAGGACGCTGGATGGGACATCAAAGGACACTGAAAAACTTTAAAGGAATCTGGATGGAGATCAAAGGACAGTGGAAATAACATCAAAGGCATATTGAAGAAACATCAAAGGATCAACATCAAACGAAACATCAATGGAAACTGGATAGACATGAAATTACTGTGGATAAAACATCAAAGGACACTGTGAAATACTTCAAAGGAATCTGGATGGAGATCAAAGGACAGTGGAAATAACATCAAAGGCATGTTGAAGAAACATCAAAGGATCAACATCAAAGGAAACATCAAAGGATACTGGATAAGAAATCAAAGGACACTGGATGGGACATCAAAGGACACTGGAACAAACATCAAAGGGAAGGACAGTGGACAAAAGTGGACCAGCTGGGATTAAACACCTCACTGTGCAACTGGCTGCTGGACTTCCTGACGGGGAGACCTCAGGCAGTTCAGGTCGGCAGAAACACATTCAACACCACCACACTGAACATGGGAGCCCTCCAAGGATGTGTGCTGAGCCCCCTCCTCTTCACTCTGCTGACCCACGACTGCACACCGTCGTACAGCTCCAACCTCCTCGTCAAGTTCGCCGATGACACAACTGTGGTAAGTCTCATTAGCAACAAGGACGAGACAGATTACAGGAGCAAGGTGAGCCGCCTGGCCTTGTGGTGTGAACACAACAATCTCTCTCTGAACGTGGAGAAGACGAAGGAGATTGTTGTGGACTTCAGGAGAAGATGCCCCCAGCATGCCCCTTTGACCATCAATGGTGCTATGGTGGAGAGGGGTGAGCAGCACCAAATTCCTGGGTGTGCACGTCACTGAGGACCCCTCCTGGACCACCAACACCACATCACTGGCCAAGAAAGCGAACCAGCGCCTCTACTTCCTCCGCAAAACTGAGGAAAGCTAGAGCCCCGGCTCCCATCATGCACATCTTCTACAGAGGCACCATCGAGAGCGTCCTGACCAGCAGCATCACCGTGTGGTACGGCACCTGCTCCATGTCCTGCAGGAAGAACCTCCAGCGCATCGTGAGAGCAGCTGAGAAGATCGTCGGCGCTTCTCTCCCCTCCCTCCAAGACCTCTACACCTCTCGCCTCACCCGCAAAACCCTTTGCATTGCGAGAGACCCCACTCACCCGTCACACAGCCTCTTCAGCCTGCTGCCATCGGGGAGGAGACTGCAGAGCCTGCGGGCCAGGACCGGCAGACTGCGGGACAGCTTCGTCCACCAGGCTGTCAGGACGCTGAACTCTCTCCCTGCTCTGCCCCCCCCAACACACACACACACACCACCTGGACTCTGACTCTCTCCCTGCTCTGCCACCCCCCTCCACACACACACACACACAAACATCAAAGGAAACTGATTAGACATCAAAGGACAGTGAAAAAAACATCAAAGGAAACTGGATGAGACATCAAAGAAACTGGATAAGACATCAAAGGACAGCGGGAAAAAACATCAAAGGCATTTTGAAGAAACATCAAAGGAAACTGGGAAAAACATGACAGGAAACTGGTTGGACATCAAAGGACAGTGGAAAAAACATCAAAAGAAAATTGAAGAAAAATCAAAGGACACTGTATAAAACATCAAAGGAAGCTGGATAGACATGAAAGCACATTGGATAAAACATAAAAGGAAAACTGACGAAACATTAAAGGAAAGTGGACAAAAGATGAAAGGACACTGGATGGGACATCAAAGGACACTGGAAAAAAACATGACAGGAAATTGGATGGACATCAAAGGACAGTGGAAAAAACATCAAAGGAAACTGGATGGGACATCAAAGTACACTGAATATCACATCAAATGACACTGTCCAAAATATCAACAGAAAGTGTATGGAACATCAAAGCAAACTGGATAAAACATCAAAGGACACTGAATGGGACATCAAAGGACAATATATATCACATCAAAGGAAACTGTCCAAAATATCAAAGGACACTGGATGGGAGACCAACGGACACTGGAAAAAACATCAAATGAAACTGGGATGGACATCAAAGGGCAGTGGAAAGATACATCAAAGGAAAATTGAAGAAACATCAAAGGACAGTGTAGAAAGATCAAAGGACATGGATAAACATCAAAGGACACTGTCTAAAATGTCAAAGGACACTGGATGAGACTTCAAAGGACACTGGATAAAACATCAAAGGACAATGTATGGGACTTCAAAGGACACTGGATAAACCATCAAAGGATAATGAATGTGAAGTCAAAGTCCACTGGAAAAAACATAAAAGGACACTTGATGGGACATCAACGGACATTGAAAAAACATCAATGGAAAATGGATAGACATCAAAGGACAGTGGAAAAAACATCAAAGGCATGTTGAAAAACAAAAAATAAAACTGGATGGACATCAAAGGACATCAAAGTACACTGGATGGGACATCAAAGGACAATGTATGGGACTTCAAAGGACACTGGATAAACATCAATGGAAAATTTGGATGGACATCAAAGGACAGCGGAACAAACATCAAAGTCATGTTGAAGAAACATCAAAGGACAATGGATGAAACATCAAAGGAATTGGATGGGACATCAAAGGACACTGGAAAAAACATGACAGGAAATTGGATGGACATCAAAGGACAGTGGAAAGAACATCAATGGAAAACTGAAGAAACATCAAAGGACAGTGGAAGAACATTAATGGAAAACTGAAGAAACATCAAAGGACACGGGATAAAACATCAAAGGACACTGGATGGGACATGTAAGGACACTGGAAATAACATGACAGAAAACTGGATGGACATCAAATGACAGTGTAAAAAACATCAAATGCATTTTGAAGAAACATCAAAGGAAACTGGTTGGACATCAAAGGACACTGGATGGGACATCAAAGGACACTGTCAAAATTATCAAAGGAAACTTGATAGATATGAAAGCACAGTGGATAAAACATCAAAGGAAAATGAGTAGAAACATCAAAGGACACTGGATAAAACATCAAAGGACGCTGGATGGGACATCAAAGGACACTGAAAAACTTTAAAGGAATCTGGATGGAGATCAAAGGACAGTGGAAATAACATCAAAGGCATATTGAAGAAACATCAAAGGATCAACATCAAACGAAACATCAATGGAAACTGGATAGACATGAAATTACTGTGGATAAAACATCAAAGGACACTGT
>NW_026116192.1:0-19345 GCF_001640805.2 Lates calcarifer
AAACATCAAAGGAAGGACAGTGGACAAAAGTGGACCAGCTGGGATTAACACCTCACTGTGCAACTGCTGCTGGACTTCCTGACGGGGAGACCTCAGGCAGTTCAGGTCGGCAGAACACATTCAACACCACCACACTGAACATGGGAGCCCTCCAAGGATGTGTGCTGAGCCCCCTCCTCTTCACTCTGCTGACCCACGACTGCACACCGTCGCACAGCTCCAACCTCCTCGTCAAGTTCGCCGATGACACAACTGTGGTAGGTCTCATTAGCAACAAGGACGAGACAGATTACAGGAGCAAGGTGCCGCCTGGCCCTTGTGGTGTGAACACAACAATCTCTCTCTGAACGTGGAGAAGACGAAGGAGATTGTTGTGGACTTCAGGAGAAGATGCCCCCAGCATGCCCCTTTGACCATCAATGGTGCTATGGTGGAGAGGGTGAGCAGCACCAAATTCCTGGGTGTGCACGTCACTGAGGACCTCTCCTGGACCACCAACACCACATCACTGGCCAAGAAAGCGAACCAGCGCCTCTACTTCCTCCGCAAACTGAGGAAAGCTAGAGCCCCGGCTCCCATCATGCACATCTTCTACAGAGGCACCATCGAGAGCGTCCTGACCAGCAGCATCACCGTGTGGTACGGCACCTGCTCCATGTCCTGCAGAAGAACCTCCAGCGCATCGTGAGAGCAGCTGAGAAGATCGTCGGCGCTTCTCTCCCTCCCTCCAAGACCTCTACACTCTCGCCTCACCCGCAAAACCCTTTGCATTGCGAGAGACCCCACTCACCCGTCACACAGCCTCTTCAGCCTGCTGCCATCGGAGGAGGAGACTGCAGAGCCTGCGGGCCAGGACCGGCAGACTGCGGGACAGCTTCGTCCACCAGGCTGTCAGGACGCTGAACTCTCTCCCTGCTCTGCCCCCCCCAACACACACACACACACCACCTGGACTCTGACTCTCTCCCTGCTCTGCCCCCCTCCACACACACACACACACAAACATCAAAGAAACTGATTAGACATCAAAGACAGTGAAAAAAACATCAAAGGAAACTGGATGAGACATCAAGAAACTGGATAAGACATCAAAGGACAGTGGAAAAAACATCAAAGGCATTTTAAAGAAACATCAAAGGAAACTGATTAGACATCAAAGGACACTGCTGGGAAAAACATGACAGGAAACTGGTTGACATCAAAGGACAGTGGAAAAACATCAAAAGAAAATTGAAGAAAAATCAAGGACACTGTATAAAACATCAAAGGAAGCTGGATAGACATGAAAGCACATTGGATAAAACATAAAAGGAAAACTGACGAAACATTAAAGGAAGTGGACAAAAGATCAAAGACACTGGATGGACATCAAAGGACACTGGAAAAAAACATGACAGGAAATTGGATGGACATCAAAGGACAGTGGAAAAAACATGACAGGAAATTGGATGGACATCAAAGGACAGTGGAAAGAACATCAATGGAAAACTGAAGAAACATCAAAGGACACGGATAAAACATCAAAGGACACTGGATGGGACATGTAAGGACACTGGAAATAACATGACAGAAAACTGGATGGACATCAAATGACAGTGTAAAAAACATCAAATGCATTTGAAGAAACATCAAAGGACACTGGATGGGACATCAAAGGACACGTCAAAATTATCAAAGGAAACTTGATAGATATGAAAGCACAGTGGATAAAACATCAAAGGAAAATGAGTAGAAACATCAAAGGACACTGGATAAAACATCAAAGGACGCTGGATGGGACATCAAAGGACACTGAAAAACTTCAAAGGAATCTGGATGGAGATCAAAGGACAGTGGAAATAACATCAAAGGCATATTGAAGAAACATCAAAGGATCAACATCAAACGAAACATCAATGGAAACTGGATAGAAATGAAATTACTGTGGATAAAACATCAAAGGACACTGGATGGGACTTCAAAGGACACTGGATAAAACATCAAAGGAAAATTTGGCATGGACATCAAAGGACAGCGGAACAAACATCAAAGAAAATTTGATGACATCAAAGGACAGCGGAACAAACATCAAAGGAAAATTTGGATGGACATCAAATGACAGTGTAAAAAACATCAAATGCATTTTGAAGAAACATCAAAGGACACTGGATGGGACATCAAAGGACACTGTCAAAATTATCAAAGGAAACTTGATAGATATGAAAGCACAGTGGAAATAACATCAAAGGCATATTGAAGAAACATCAAAGGATCAACATCAAACGAAACATCAATGGAAACTGGATAGAAATGAAATTACTGTGGATAAAACATCAAAGGACACTGGATAGGACTTCAAAGGACACTGGATAAAACATCAAAGGAAAATTTGGATGGACATCAAAGGACAGCGGAACAAACATCAAAGTCATGTTGAAGAAACATCAAAGGACAATGGATGAAACATCAAAGGAAATTGGATGGGACATCAAAGGACACTGGAAAAAACATGACAGGAAATTGGATGGACATCAAAGGACAGTGGAAAAAACATGACAGGAAATTGGATGGACATCAAAGGACAGTGGAAAGAACATCAATGGAAAACTGAAGAAACATCAAAGGACACGGGATAAAACATCAAAGGACACTGGATGGGACATGTAAGGACACTGGAAATAACATGACAGAAAACTGGATGGACATCAAATGACAGTGTAAAAAACATCAAATGCATTTTGAAGAAACATCAAAGGACACTGGATGGGACATCAAAGGACACTGTCAAAATTATCAAAGGAAACTTGATAGATATGAAAGCACAGTGGATAAAATATCAAAGGAAAATGAGTAGAAACATCAAAGGACACTGGATAAAACATCAAAGGACGCTGGATGGGACATCAAAGGACACTGAAAAACTTCAAAGGAATCTGGATGGAGATCAAAGGACAGTGGAAATAACATCAAAGGCATATTGAAGAAACATCAAAGGATCAACATCAAACGAAACATCAATGGAAACTGGATAGAAATGAAATTACTGTGGATAAAACATCAAAGGACACTGGATGGGACTTCAAAGGACACTGGATAAAACATCAAAGGAAAATTTGGATGGACATCAAAGGACAGCGGAACAAACATCAAAGGAAAATTTGGATGGACATCAAAGGACAGCGGAACAAACATCAAAGGAAAATTTGGATGGACATCAAATGACAGTGTAAAAAACATCAAATGCATTTTGAAGAAACATCAAAGGACACTGGATGGGACATCAAAGGACACTGTCAAAATTATCAAAGGAAACTTGATAGATATGAAAGCACAGTGGAAATAACATCAAAGGCATATTGAAGAAACATCAAAGGATCAACATCAAACGAAACATCAATGGAAACTGGATAGAAATGAAATTACTGTGGATAAAACATCAAAGGACACTGGATGGGACTTCAAAGGACACTGGATAAAACATCAAAGGAAAATTTGGATGGACATCAAAGGACAGCGGAACAAACATCAAAGTCATGTTGAAGAAACATCAAAGGACAATGGATGAAACATCAAAGGAAATTGGATGGGACATCAAAGGACACTGGAAAAAACATGACAGGAAATTGGATGGACATCAAAGGACAGTGGAAAAAACATGACAGGAAATTGGATGGACATCAAAGGACAGTGGAAAGAACATCAATGGAAAACTGAAGAAACATCAAAGGACACGGGATAAAACATCAAAGGACACTGGATGGGACATGTAAGGACACTGGAAATAACATGACAGAAAACTGGATGGACATCAAATGACAGTGTAAAAAACATCAAATGCATTTTGAAGAAACATCAAAGGAAACTGGTTGGACATCAAAGGACACTGGATGGGACATCAAAGGACACTGTCAAAATTATCAAAGGAAACATGATAGATATGAAAGCACAGTGGATAAAACATCAAAGGAAAATGAGTAGAAACATCAAAGGACACTGGATAAAACATCAAAGGACGCTGGATGGGACATCAAAGGACACTGAAAAACTTCAAAGGAATCTGGATGGAGATCAAAGGACAGTGGAAATAACATCAAAGGCATATTGAAGAAACATCAAAGGATCAACATCAAACGAAACATCAATGGAAACTGGATAGACATGAAATTACTGTGGATAAAACATCAAAGGACACTGTGAAATACTTCAAAGGAATCTGGATGGAGATCAAAGGACAGTGGAAATAACATCAAAGGCATGTTGAAGAAACATCAAAGGATCAACATCAAAGGAAACATCAAAGGATACTGGTTGGACATCAAAGGACACTGGATGGGACATCAAAGGACACTGTCAAAATTATCAAAGGAAACTTGATAGATATGAAAGCACAGTGGATAAAACATCAAAGGAAAATGAGTAGAAACATCAAAGGACACTGGATAAAACATCAAAGGACGCTGGATGGGACATCAAAGGACACTGAAAAACTTCAAAGGAATCTGGATGGAGATCAAAGGACAGTGGAAATAACATCAAAGGCATATTGAAGAAACATCAAAGGATCAACATCAAACGAAACATCAATGGAAACTGGATAGACATGAAATTACTGTGGATAAAACATCAAAGGACACTGTGAAATACTTCAAAGGAATCTGGATGGAGATCAAAGGACAGTGGAAATAACATCAAAGGCATGTTGAAGAAACATCAAAGGATCAACATCAAAGGAAACATCAAAGGATACTGGATAAGAAATCAAAGGACACTGGATGGGACATCAAAGGACACTGGAACAAACATCAAAGGGAAGGACAGTGGACAAAAGTGGACCAGCTGGGATTAAACACCTCACTGTGCAACTGGCTGCTGGACTTCCTGACGGGGAGACCTCAGGCAGTTCAGGTCGGCAGAAACACATTCAACACCACCACACTGAACATGGGAGCCCTCCAAGGATGTGTGCTGAGCCCCCTCCTCTTCACTCTGCTGACCCACGACTGCACACCGTCGCACAGCTCCAACCTCCTCGTCAAGTTCGCCGATGACACAACTGTGGTAGGTCTCATTAGCAACAAGGACGAGACAGATTACAGGAGCAAGGTGAGCCGCCTGGCCTTGTGGTGTGAACACAACAATCTCTCTCTGAACGTGGAGAAGACGAAGGAGATTGTTGTGGACTTCAGGAGAAGATGCCCCCAGCATGCCCCTTTGACCATCAATGGTGCTATGGTGGAGAGGGTGAGCAGCACCAAATTCCTGGGTGTGCACGTCACTGAGGACCTCTCCTGGACCACCAACACCACATCACTGGCCAAGAAAGCGAACCAGCGCCTCTACTTCCTCCGCAAACTGAGGAAAGCTAGAGCCCCGGCTCCCATCATGCACATCTTCTACAGAGGCACCATCGAGAGCGTCCTGACCAGCAGCATCACCGTGTGGTACGGCACCTGCTCCATGTCCTGCAGGAAGAACCTCCAGCGCATCGTGAGAGCAGCTGAGAAGATCGTCGGCGCTTCTCTCCCCTCCCTCCAAGACCTCTACACCTCTCGCCTCACCCGCAAAACCCTTTGCATTGCGAGAGACCCCACTCACCCGTCACACAGCCTCTTCAGCCTGCTGCCATCGGGGAGGAGACTGCAGAGCCTGCGGGCCAGGACCGGCAGACTGTGGGACAGCTTCGTCCACCAGGCTGTCAGGACGCTGAACTCTCTCCCTGCTCTGCCCCCCCCAACACACACACACACACCACCTGGACTCTGACACTCTCCCTGCTCTGCCACCCCCCTCCACACACACACACACACACACAAACATCAAAGGAAACTGATTAGACATCAAAGGACAGTGAAAAAAAACATCAAAGGAAACTGGATGAGACATCAAAGAAACTGGATAAGACATCAAAGGACAGTGGAAAAAACATCAAAGGCATTTTGAAGAAACATCAAAGGAAACTGATTAGACATCAAAGGACACTGCTGGGAAAAACATGACAGGAAACTGGTTGGACATCAAAAGACAGTGGAAAAAACATCAAAGGCATGTTGAAAAAACAAAAAATAAAACTGGATGGACATCAAAGGACATCAAAGTACACTGGATGGGACATCAAAGGACAATGTATGGGACTTCAAAGGACACTGGATAAAACATCAAAGGAAAATTTGGATGGACATCAAAGGACAGCGGAACAAACATCAAAGTCATGTTGAAGAAACATCAAAGGACAATGGATGAAACATCAAAGGAAATTGGATGGGACATCAAAGGACACTGGAAAAAACATGACAGGAAATTGGATGGACATCAAAGGACAGTGGAAAAAACATGACAGGAAATTGGATGGACATCAAAGGACAGTGGAAAGAACATCAATGGAAAACTGAAGAAACATCAAAGGACACGGGATAAAACATCAAAGGACACTGGATGGGACATGTAAGGACACTGGAAATAACATGACAGAAAACTGGATGGACATCAAATGACAGTGTAAAAAACATCAAATGCATTTTGAAGAAACATCAAAGGACACTGGATGGGACATCAAAGGACACTGTCAAAATTATCAAAGGAAACTTGATAGATATGAAAGCACAGTGGATAAAATATCAAAGGAAAATGAGTAGAAACATCAAAGGACACTGGATAAAACATCAAAGGACGCTGGATGGGACATCAAAGGACACTGAAAAACTTCAAAGGAATCTGGATGGAGATCAAAGGACAGTGGAAATAACATCAAAGGCATATTGAAGAAACATCAAAGGATCAACATCAAACGAAACATCAATGGAAACTGGATAGAAATGAAATTACTGTGGATAAAACATCAAAGGACACTGGATGGGACTTCAAAGGACACTGGATAAAACATCAAAGGAAAATTTGGATGGACATCAAAGGACAGCGGAACAAACATCAAAGGAAAATTTGGATGGACATCAAAGGACAGCGGAACAAACATCAAAGGAAAATTTGGATGGACATCAAATGACAGTGTAAAAAACATCAAATGCATTTTGAAGAAACATCAAAGGACACTGGATGGGACATCAAAGGACACTGTCAAAATTATCAAAGGAAACTTGATAGATATGAAAGCACAGTGGAAATAACATCAAAGGCATATTGAAGAAACATCAAAGGATCAACATCAAACGAAACATCAATGGAAACTGGATAGAAATGAAATTACTGTGGATAAAACATCAAAGGACACTGGATGGGACTTCAAAGGACACTGGATAAAACATCAAAGGAAAATTTGGATGGACATCAAAGGACAGCGGAACAAACATCAAAGTCATGTTGAAGAAACATCAAAGGACAATGGATGAAACATCAAAGGAAATTGGATGGGACATCAAAGGACACTGGAAAAAACATGACAGGAAATTGGATGGACATCAAAGGACAGTGGAAAAAACATGACAGGAAATTGGATGGACATCAAAGGACAGTGGAAAGAACATCAATGGAAAACTGAAGAAACATCAAAGGACACGGGATAAAACATCAAAGGACACTGGATGGGACATGTAAGGACACTGGAAATAACATGACAGAAAACTGGATGGACATCAAATGACAGTGTAAAAAACATCAAATGCATTTTGAAGAAACATCAAAGGAAACTGGTTGGACATCAAAGGACACTGGATGGGACATCAAAGGACACTGTCAAAATTATCAAAGGAAACTTGATAGATATGAAAGCACAGTGGATAAAACATCAAAGGAAAATGAGTAGAAACATCAAAGGACACTGGATAAAACATCAAAGGACGCTGGATGGGACATCAAAGGACACTGAAAAACTTCAAAGGATTCTGGATGGAGATCAAAGGACAGTGGAAATAACATCAAAGGCATATTGAAGAAACATCAAAGGATCAACATCAAACGAAACATCAATGGAAACTGGATAGACATGAAATTACTGTGGATAAAACATCAAAGGACACTGTGAAATACTTCAAAGGAATCTGGATGGAGATCAAAGGACAGTGGAAATAACATCAAAGGCATGTTGAAGAAACATCAAAGGATCAACATCAAAGGAAACATCAAAGGATACTGGTTGGACATCAAAGGACACTGGATGGGACATCAAAGGACACTGTCAAAATTATCAAAGGAAACTTGATAGATATGAAAGCACAGTGGATAAAACATCAAAGGAAAATGAGTAGAAACATCAAAGGACACTGGATAAAACATCAAAGGACGCTGGATGGGACATCAAAGGACACTGAAAAACTTCAAAGGAATCTGGATGGAGATCAAAGGACAGTGGAAATAACATCAAAGGCATATTGAAGAAACATCAAAGGATCAACATCAAACGAAACATCAATGGAAACTGGATAGACATGAAATTACTGTGGATAAAACATCAAAGGACACTGTGAAATACTTCAAAGGAATCTGGATGGAGATCAAAGGACAGTGGAAATAACATCAAAGGCATGTTGAAGAAACATCAAAGGATCAACATCAAAGGAAACATCAAAGGATACTGGATAAGAAATCAAAGGACACTGGATGGGACATCAAAGGACACTGGAACAAACATCAAAGGGAAGGACAGTGGACAAAAGTGGACCAGCTGGGATTAAACACCTCACTGTGCAACTGGCTGCTGGACTTCCTGACGGGGAGACCTCAGGCAGTTCAGGTCGGCAGAAACACATTCAACACCACCACACTGAACATGGGAGCCCTCCAAGGATGTGTGCTGAGCCCCCTCCTCTTCACTCTGCTGACCCACGACTGCACACCGTCGCACAGCTCCAACCTCCTCGTCAAGTTCGCCGATGACACAACTGTGGTAGGTCTCATTAGCAACAAGGACGAGACAGATTACAGGAGCAAGGTGAGCCGCCTGGCCTTGTGGTGTGAACACAACAATCTCTCTCTGAACGTGGAGAAGACGAAGGAGATTGTTGTGGACTTCAGGAGAAGATGCCCCCAGCATGCCCCTTTGACCATCAATGGTGCTATGGTGGAGAGGGTGAGCAGCACCAAATTCCTGGGTGTGCACGTCACTGAGGACCTCTCCTGGACCACCAACACCACATCACTGGCCAAGAAAGCGAACCAGCGCCTCTACTTCCTCCGCAAACTGAGGAAAGCTAGAGCCCCGGCTCCCATCATGCACATCTTCTACAGAGGCACCATCGAGAGCGTCCTGACCAGCAGCATCACCGTGTGGTACGGCACCTGCTCCATGTCCTGCAGGAAGAACCTCCAGCGCATCGTGAGAGCAGCTGAGAAGATCGTCGGCGCTTCTCTCCCCTCCCTCCAAGACCTCTACACCTCTCGCCTCACCCGCAAAACCCTTTGCATTGCGAGAGACCCCACTCACCCGTCACACAGCCTCTTCAGCCTGCTGCCATCGGGGAGGAGACTGCAGAGCCTGCGGGCCAGGACCGGCAGACTGTGGGACAGCTTCGTCCACCAGGCTGTCAGGACGCTGAACTCTCTCCCTGCTCTGCCCCCCCCAACACACACACACACACCACCTGGACTCTGACACTCTCCCTGCTCTGCCACCCCCCTCCACACACACACACACACACACAAACATCAAAGGAAACTGATTAGACATCAAAGGACAGTGAAAAAAAACATCAAAGGAAACTGGATGAGACATCAAAGAAACTGGATAAGACATCAAAGGACAGTGGAAAAAACATCAAAGGCATTTTGAAGAAACATCAAAGGAAACTGATTAGACATCAAAGGACACTGCTGGGAAAAACATGACAGGAAACTGGTTGGACATCAAAAGACAGTGGAAAAAACATCAAAGGCATGTTGAAAAAACAAAAAATAAAACTGGATGGACATCAAAGGACATCAAAGTACACTGGATGGGACATCAAAGGACAATGTATGGGACTTCAAAGGACACTGGATAAAACATCAAAGGAAAATTTGGATGGACATCAAAGGACAGCGGAACAAACATCAAAGTCATGTTGAAGAAACATCAAAGGACAATGGATGAAACATCAAAGGAAATTGGATGGGACATCAAAGGACACTGGAAAAAACATGACAGGAAATTGGATGGACATCAAAGGACAGTGGAAAGAACATCAATGGAAAACTGAAGAAACATCAAAGGACACGGGATAAAACATCAAAGGACACTGGATGGGACATGTAAGGACACTGGAAATAACATGACAGAAAACTGGATGGACATCAAATGACAGTGTAAAAAACATCAAATGCATTTTGAAGAAACATCAAAGGAAACTGGTTGGACATCAAAGGACACTGGATGGGACATCAAAGGACACTGTCAAAATTATCAAAGGAAACTTGATAGATATGAAAGCACAGTGGATAAAACATCAAAGGAAAATGAGTAGAAACATCAAAGGACACTGGATAAAACATCAAAGGACGCTGGATGGGACATCAAAGGACACTGAAAAACTTCAAAGGAATCTGGATGGAGATCAAAGGACAGTGGAAATAACATCAAAGGCATATTGAAGAAACATCAAAGGATCAACATCAAAGGAAACATCAATGGAAACTGGATAGACATGAAATTACTGTGGATAAAACATCAAAGGACACTGGATGGGACTTCAAAGGACACTGGATAAAACATCAAAGGACACTGGATAAAACATCAAAGGAAAATTTGGATGGACATCAAAGGACAGCGGAACAAACATCAAAGTCATGTTGAAGAAACATCAAAGGACAATGGATGAAACATCAAAGGAAATTGGATGGGACATCAAAGGACACTGGAAAAAACATGACAGGAAATTGGATGGACATCAAAGGACAGTGGAAAGAACATCAATGGAAAACTGAAGAAACATCAAAGGACACGGGATAAAACATCAAAGGACACTGGATGGGACATGTAAGGACACTGGAAATAACATGACAGAAAACTGGATGGACATCAAATGACAGTGTAAAAAACATCAAATGCATTTTGAAGAAACATCAAAGGAAACTGGTTGGACATCAAAGGACACTGGATGGGACATCAAAGGACACTGTCAAAATTATCAAAGGAAACTTGATAGATATGAAAGCACAGTGGATAAAACATCAAAGGAAAATGAGTAGAAACATCAAAGGACACTGGATAAAACATCAAAGGACGCTGGATGGGACATCAAAGGACACTGAAAAACTTCAAAGGAATCTGGATGGAGATCAAAGGACAGTGGAAATAACATCAAAGGCATATTGAAGAAACATCAAAGGATCAACATCAAACGAAACATCAATGGAAACTGGATAGACATGAAATTACTGTGGATAAAACATCAAAGTACACTGGATGGGACATCAAAGGACAATGTATGGGACTTCAAAGGACACTGGATAAAACATCAAAGGAAAATTTGGATGGACATCAAAGGACAGCGGAACAAACATCAAAGTCATGTTGAAGAAACATCAAAGGACAATGGATGAAACATCAAAGGAAATTGGATGGGACATCAAAGGACACTGGAAAAAACATGACAGGAAATTGGATGGACATCAAAGGACAGTGGAAAGAACATCAATGGAAAACTGAAGAAACATCAAAGGACACGGGATAAAACATCAAAGGACACTGGATGGGACATGTAAGGACACTGGAAATAACATGACAGAAAACTGGATGGACATCAAATGACAGTGTAAAAAACATCAAATGCATTTTGAAGAAACATCAAAGGAAACTGGTTGGACATCAAAGGACACTGGATGGGACATCAAAGGACACTGTCAAAATTATCAAAGGAAACTTGATAGATATGAAAGCACAGTGGATAAAACATCAAAGGAAAATGAGTAGAAACATCAAAGGACACTGGATAAAACATCAAAGGACGCTGGATGGGACATCAAAGGACACTGAAAAACTTCAAAGGAATCTGGATGGAGATCAAAGGACAGTGGAAATAACATCAAAGGCATATTGAAGAAACATCAAAGGATCAACATCAAAGGAAACATCAATGGAAACTGGATAGACATGAAATTACTGTGGATAAAACATCAAAGGACACTGGATGGGACTTCAAAGGACACTGGATAAAACATCAAAGGACACTGGATAAAACATCAAAGGAAAATTTGGATGGACATCAAAGGACAGCGGAACAAACATCAAAGTCATGTTGAAGAAACATCAAAGGACAATGGATGAAACATCAAAGGAAATTGGATGGGACATCAAAGGAAATTGGATGGGACATTAAAGGACACTGGAAAAAACATGACAGGAAATTGGATGGACATCAAAGGACAGTGGAAAAAACATGACAGGAAATTGGATGGACATCAAAGGACAGTGGAAAGAACATCAATGGAAAACTGAAGAAACATCAAAGGACACGGGATAAAACATCAAAGGACACTGGATGGGACATGTAAGGACACTGGAAATAACATGACAGAAAACTGGATGGACATCAAATGACAGTGTAAAAAACATCAAATGCATTTTGAAGAAACATCAAAGGAAACTGGTTGGACATCAAAGGACACTGGATGGGACATCAAAGGACACTGTCAAAATTATCAAAGGAAACTTGATAGATATGAAAGCACAGTGGATAAAACATCAAAGGAAAATGAGTAGAAACATCAAAGGACACTGGATAAAACATCAAAGGACGCTGGATGGGACATCAAAGGACACTGAAAAACTTCAAAGGAATCTGGATGGAGATCAAAGGACAGTGGAAATAACATCAAAGGCATATTGAAGAAACATCAAAGGATCAACATCAAACGAAACATCAATGGAAACTGGATAGACATGAAATTACTGTGGATAAAACATCAAAGGACACTGGATGGGACATCAAAGGACAATGGATGGGACTTCAAAGGACACTGGATAAAACATCAAAGGAAAATTTGGATGGACATCAAAGGACAGCGGAACAAACATCAAAGTCATGTTGAAGAAACATCAAAGGACAATGGATGAAACATCAAAGGAAATTGGATGGGACATCAAAGGACACTGGAAAAAACATGACAGGAAATTGGATGGACATCAAAGGACAGTGGAAAAAACATGACAGGAAATTGGATGGACATCAAAGGACAGTGGAAAGAACATCAATGGAAAACTGAAGAAACATCAAAGGACACTGTATAAAACATCAAAGGAAGCTGGATAGACATGAAAGCACATTGGTTAAAACATAAAATGAAAACTGACGAAACATTAAAGGAAAGTGGACAAGAGATGAAAGGACACTGGATGGGACATCAAAGGACACTGAAAAAAAACATGACAGGAAATTGGATGGACATCAAAGGACAGTGGAAAAAACATAAAAGGAAACTGGATGGGACATCAAAGTACACTGAATATCACATCAAATGACACTGTCCAAAATATCAACAGAAAGTGTATGGAACATCAAAGCAAACTGGATAAAACATCAAAGGACACTGAATGGGACATCAAAGGACAATGTATATCACATCAAAGGAAACTGTCCAAAATATCAAAGGACACTGGAAGGGAGACCAACTGACACTGGAAAAAACATCAAATGAAACTGGATGGACATCAAAGGGCAGTGGAAAGATACATCAAAGGAAAATTGAAGAAACATCAAAGGACAGTGTAGAAAAGATCAAAGGACATGGGATAAAACATCAAAGGACACTGTCTAAAATGTCAAAGGACACTGGATGAGACTTCAAAGGACACTGGATAAAACATCAAAGGACAATGTATGGGACTTCAAAGGACACTGGATAAACCATCAAAGGATAATGAATGTGAAGTCAAAGTCCACTGGAAAAAACATAAAAGGACACTTGATGGGACATCAACGGACATTGAAAAAACATCAATGGAAAATGGATAGACATCAAAGGACAGTGAAAAAAAACATCAAAGGAAACTGGATGAGACATCAAAGAAACTGGATAAGACATCAAAGGACAGTGGAAAAAACATCAAAGGCATTTTGAAGAAACATCAAAGGAAACTGATTAGACATCAAAGGACACTGCTGGGAAAAACATGACAGGAAACTGGTTGGACATCAAAGGACAGTGGAAAAAACATCAAAAGAAAATTGAAGAAAAATCAAAGGATACTGTATAAAACATCAAAGGAAGCTGGATAGACATGAAAGCACATTGGATAAAACATAAAAGGAAAACTGACGAAACATTAAAGGAAAGTGGACAAAAGATGAAAGGACACTGGATGGGACATCAAAGGACACTGGAAAAAAACATGACAGGAAATTGGATGGACATCAAAGGACAGTGGAAAAAACATCAACAGAAAGTGTATGGAACATCAAAGCAAACTGGATAAAACATCAAAGGACACTGAATGGGACATCAAAGGAAACTGTCCAAAATATCAAAGGACACTGGATGGGAGACCAACGGACACTGGAAAAAACATCAAATGAAACTGGATGGACATCAAAGGGCAGTGGAAAGATACATCAAAGGAAAATTGAAGAAACATCAAAGGACAGTGTAGAAAAGATCAAAGGACATGGGATAAAACATCAAAGGACACTGTCTAAAATGTCAAAGGACACTGGATGAGACTTCAAAGGACACTGGATAAAACATCAAAGGACAATGTATGGGACTTCAAAGGACACTGGATAAACCATCAAAGAATAATGAATGTGAAGTCAAAGTCCACTGGAAAAAACATAAAAGGACACTTGATGGGACATCAACGGACATTGAAAAAACATCAATGGAAAATGGATAGACATCAAAGGACAGTGGAAAAAACATCAAAGGCATGTTGAAAAAACAAAAAATAAAACTGGATGGACATCAAAGGACATCAAAGTACACTGGATGGGACATCAAAGGACAATGTATGGGACTTCAAAGGACACTGGATAAAACATCAAAGGAAAATTTGGATGGACATCAAAGGACAGCGGAACAAACATCAAAGTCATGTTGAAGAAACATCAAAGGACAATGGATGAAACATCAAAGGAAATTGGATGGGACATCAAAGGACACTGGAAAAAACATGACAGGAAATTGGATGGACATCAAAGGACAGTGGAAAGAACATCAATGGAAAACTGAAGAAACATCAAAGGACACGGGATAAAACATCAAAGGACACTGGATGGGACATGTAAGGACACTGGAAATAACATGACAGAAAACTGGATGGACATCAAATGACAGTGTAAAAAACATCAAATGCATTTTGAAGAAACATCAAAGGAAACTGGTTGGACATCAAAGGACACTGGATGGGACATCAAAGGACACTGTCAAAATTATCAAAGGAAACTTGATAGATATGAAAGCACAGTGGATAAAACATCAAAGGAAAATGAGTAGAAACATCAAAGGACACTGGATAAAACATCAAAGGACGCTGGATGGGACATCAAAGGACACTGAAAAACTTCAAAGGAATCTGGATGGAGATCAAAGGACAGTGGAAATAACATCAAAGGCATATTGAAGAAACATCAAAGGATCAACATCAAAGGAAACATCAATGGAAACTGGATAGACATGAAATTACTGTGGATAAAACATCAATGGACACTGGATGGGACATCAAAGGACACTGTGAAATACTTCAAAGGAATCTGGATGGAGATCAAAGGACAGTGGAAATAACATCAAAGGCATGTTGAAGAAACATCAAAGGATCAACATCAAAGGAAACATCAAAGGATACTGGATAAGAAATCAAAGGACACTGGATGGGACATCAAAGGACACTGGAACAAACATCAAAGGGAAGGACAGTGGACAAAAGTGGACCAGCTGGGATTAAACACCTCACTGTGCAACTGGCTGCTGGACTTCCTGACGGGGAGACCTCAGGCAGTTCAGGTCGGCAGAAACACATTCAACACCACCACACTGAACATGGGAGCCCTCCAAGGATGTGTGCTGAGCCCCCTCCTCTTCACTCTGCTGACCCACGACTGCACACCGTCGCACAGCTCCAACCTCCTCGTCAAGTTCGCCGATGACACAACTGTGGTAGGTCTCATTAGCAACAAGGACGAGACAGATTACAGGAGCAAGGTGAGCCGCCTGGCCTTGTGGTGTGAACACAACAATCTCTCTCTGAACGTGGAGAAGACGAAGGAGATTGTTGTGGACTTCAGGAGAAGATGCCCCCAGCATGCCCCTTTGACCATCAATGGTGCTATGGTGGAGAGGGTGAGCAGCACCAAATTCCTGGGTGTGCACGTCACTGAGGACCTCTCCTGGACCACCAACACCACATCACTGGCCAAGAAAGCGAACCAGCGCCTCTACTTCCTCCGCAAACTGAGGAAAGCTAGAGCCCCGGCTCCCATCATGCACATCTTCTACAGAGGCACCATCGAGAGCGTCCTGACCAGCAGCATCACCGTGTGGTACGGCACCTGCTCCATGTCCTGCAGGAAGAACCTCCAGCGCATCGTGAGAGCAGCTGAGAAGATCGTCGGCGCTTCTCTCCCCTCCCTCCAAGACCTCTACACCTCTCGCCTCACCCGCAAAACCCTTTGCATTGCGAGAGACCCCACTCACCCGTCACACAGCCTCTTCAGCCTGCTGCCATCGGGGAGGAGACTGCAGAGCCTGCGGGCCAGGACCGGCAGACTGTGGGACAGCTTCGTCCACCAGGCTGTCAGGACGCTGAACTCTCTCCCTGCTCTGCCCCCCCCAACACACACACACACACCACCTGGACTCTGACTCTCTCCCTGCTCTGCCACCCCCCTCCACACACACACACACACACACAAACATCAAAGGAAACTGATTAGACATCAAAGGACAGTGAAAAAAAACATCAAAGGAAACTGGATGAGACATCAAAGAAACTGGATAAGACATCAAAGGACAGTGGAAAAAACATCAAAGGCATTTTGAAGAAACATCAAAGGAAACTGATTAGACATCAAAGGACACTGCTGGGAAAAACATGACAGGAAACTGGTTGGACATCAAAAGACAGTGGAAAAAACATCAAAGGCATGTTGAAAAAACAAAAAATAAAACTGGATGGACATCAAAGGACATCAAAGTACACTGGATGGGACATCAAAGGACAATGTATGGGACTTCAAAGGACACTGGATAAAACATCAAAGGAAAATTTGGATGGACATCAAAGGACAGCGGAACAAACATCAAAGTCATGTTGAAGAAACATCAAAGGACAATGGATGAAACATCAAAGGAAATTGGATGGGACATCAAAGGACAGTGGAAAAAACATGACAGGAAATTGGATGGACATCAAAGGACAGTGGAAAGAACATCAATGGAAAACTGAAGAAACATCAAAGGACACGGGATAAAACATCAAAGGACACTGGATGGGACATGTAAGGACACTGGAAATAACATGACAGAAAACTGGATGGACATCAAATGACAGTGTAAAAAACATCAAATGCATTTTGAAGAAACATCAAAGGAAACTGGTTGGACATCAAAGGACACTGGATGGGACATCAAAGGACACTGTCAAAATTATCAAAGGAAACATGATAGATATGAAAGCACAGTGGATAAAACATCAAAGGAAAATGAGTAGAAACATCAAAGGACACTGGATAAAACATCAAAGGACGCTGGATGGGACATCAAAGGACAATGTATGGGACTTCAAAGGACACTGGATAAAACATCAAAGGAAAATTTGGATGGACATCAAAGGACAGCGGAACAAACATCAAAGTCATGTTGAAGAAACATCAAAGGACAATGGATGAAACATCAAAGGAAATTGGATGGGACATCAAAGGACACTGGAAAAAACATGACAGGAAATTGGATGGACATCAAAGGACATTGGAAAGAACATCAATGGAAAACTGAAGAAACATCAAAGGACACGGGATAAAACATCAAAGGACACTGGATGGGACATGTAAGGACACTGGAAATAACATGACAGAAAACTGGATGGACATCAAATGACAGTGTAAAAAACATCAAATGCATTTTGAAGAAACATCAAAGGAAACTGGTTGGACATCAAAGGACACTGGATGGGACATCAAAGGACACTGTCAAAATTATCAAAGGAAACTTGATAGATATGAAAGCACAGTGGATAAAACATCAAAGGAAAATGAGTAGAAACATCAAAGGACACTGGATAAAACATCAAAGGACGCTGGATGGGACATCAAAGGACACTGAAAAACTTCAAAGGAATCTGGATGGAGATCAAAGGACAGTGGAAATAACATCAAAGGCATATTGAAGAAACATCAAAGGATCAACATCAAAGAAACATCAATGGAAACTGGATAGACATGAAATTACTGTGGATAAAACATCAAAGGACACTGGATGGGACTTCAAAGGACACTGGATAAACATCAAAGGACACTGGATAAAACATCAAAGGAAAATTTGGATGGACATCAAAGGACAGCGGAACAAACATCAAAGTCATGTTGAAGAAACATCAAAGGACAATGGATGAAACATCAAAGGAAATTGGATGGGACATCAAAGGACACTGGAAAAAACATGACAGGAAATTGGATGGACATCAAAGGACAGTGGAAAGAACATCAATGGAAAACTGAAGAAACATCAAAGGACACGGGGATAAAACATCAAAGGACACTGGATGGGACATGTAAGGACACTGGAAATAACATGACAGAAAACTGGATGGACATCAAATGACAGTGTAAAAAACATCAAATGCATTTTGAAGAAACATCAAAGGAAACTGGTTGGACATCAAAGGACACTGGATGGGACATCAAAGGACACTGTCAAAATTATCAAAGGAAACTTGATAGATATGAAAGCACAGTGGATAAAACATCAAAGGAAAATGAGTAGAAACATCAAAGGACACTGGATAAAACATCAAAGGACGCTGGATGGGACATCAAAGGACACTGAAAAACTTCAAAGGAATCTGGATGGAGATCAAAGGACAGTGGAAATAACATCAAAGGCATATTGAAGAAACATCAAAGGATCAACATCAACGAAACATCAATGGAAAACTGGATAGACATGAAATTACTGTGGATAAAACATCAAAGGACACTGGATGGGACATCAAAGGACAATGGATGGGACTTCAAAGGACACTGGATAAAACATCAAAGGAAAATTTGGATGGACATCAAAGGACAGCGGAACAAACATCAAAGTCATGTTGAAGAAACATCAAAGGACAATGGATGAAACATCAAAGGAAATTGGGATGGGACATCAAAGGACACTGGAAAAAACATGACAGGAAATTGGATGGACATCAAAGGACAGTGGAAAAAACATGACAGGAAATTGGATGGACATCAAAGGACAGTGGAAAGAACATCAATGGAAAACTGAAGAAACATCAAAGGACACGGATAAA
>NW_026116193.1:0-26947 GCF_001640805.2 Lates calcarifer
AGTCCCGCGTCTGAAAGTCTTGCTGTCTCGGATTCTGCTCACGGTGATTCCCGCGTCTGAAAGTCCTCCTGTCTCGGCTTCTGCTCGCTTACTAAGCTCAGAATTATCAAATGCTGTCTCCAGTGAACGGAGAAGAGAAGATGAGATTTCAGCCACTTTACTATGAATATTGGTCCAATTCTAATTTTCATGAACTGTAGGGATGGATGAAAACAGTCCGTGACCGAGGGGAAACATTTTCCCGTCTGTGAACTCACAGTGAGTCCCGCGTCTGAAAGTCTTGCTGTCTCCGATTCTGCTCGCTCACTAAGCTCAGAATGAAAAACTGCTGTCTAGTGAAAGGAGAGGAGAAAGTAAAATCTCATTCACTTTTATATGAATATTGGTCAAATTCTTTGATCATGTACAGTCGGGATGTATGGAAAGTGTGAGCCGCCGAGGGGGATCTTTTTCCCGTCTGTCGACTCACATTGAGTCCCGCGTCTGAAAGTCCTCCTGTCTCGGCTTCTGCTCGCTCATTTAAGCTCAGAATTATCAAATGCTGTCTCCAGTGAACGGAGAAGAGAAGATGAGATTTCAGCCACTTTACTATGAATATTGGTCCAATTCTAATTTTCATGAACTGTAGGGATGGATGGAAACAGTCCGTGACCGAGGGGAAACATTTTCCCGTCTGTGAACTCACAGTGAGTCCCGCGTCTGAAAGTCTTGCTGTCTCGGATTCTGCTCACGGTGATTCCCGCGTCTGAAAGGCCTCCTGTCTCGGCTTCTGCTCGCTCATTAAGCTCAGAATGAAAAACTGCTGTCTAGTGAAAGGAGAGGAGAAAGTAAAATCTCATTCACGTTTATATGAATATTGGTCCAATTCTAATTTTCATGAACTGTAGGGATGGATGGAAACAGTCCGTGACCGAGGGGAAACATTTTCCCGTCTGTGAACTCACAGTGAGTCCCGCGTCTGAAAGTCTTGCTGTCTCGGATTCTGCTCACGTGATTCCCGCGTCTGAAAGTCCTCCTGTCTCGGCTTCTGCTCGCTCATTAAGCTCAGAATTATCAAATGCTGTCTCCAGTGAACGGAGAAGAGAAGATGAGATTTCAGCCACTTTACTATGAATATTGGTCCAATTCTAATTTTCATGAACTGTAGGGATGGATGGAAACAGTCCGTGACCGAGGGGAAACATTTTCCCGTCTGTGAACTCACAGTGAGTCCCGCGTCTGAAAGTCTTGCTGTCTCGGATTCTGCTCACGGTGATTCCGCGTCTGAAAGTCCTCCTGTCTCGGCTTCTGCTCGCTCACTAAGCTCAGAATGAAAAACTGCTGTCTAGTGAATGGAGAGGAGAAAGTAAAATCTCAGCCAATTTAATAAAAGTGTTTGTCAAATTCTAATGTTCATCAACAATCTGGGTGTATGGAAGTGGCCGAGGGAGATCTTTTTCCCTTCTGTGGACTCACACTGAGTATGGTATCTGAAAGTCTTCGTGTATCCGCTTCGGCTCTCTCATTAAGCTCACAATTAACGACTGCTGTCTCATGTGAAAGGAGAGACCTTCTTTAGAGGCTGCATTTCAGACCAGTGTGTGAAAAAGCCCGAAAATCCACGTATCGCTGCTCAATATCTAATGTTTATCAACTTTCATTTCATGAATAAACAAAATAGAATAGACAGCAGTCTGAGGCCAGTGAGTCAACATCTGCGTTTTACTTCTTTCTGTCGCTGATAAAGCTCACAATTAACAAATGCTGTCTCCAGCGAAAGGAGAGGAGAAAATGACAATTCAGCCACTTTAATATGAATGTTTGTTGAATTCGAATGGTTGTGAATGATCTGGGTGTATGGAAACGGTCAGCGGCCGACCGGATATTTTCCCTTATGAGGACTCACAGTGAGTCCCGCGTCTGAAATTCCTCCTGTCTCGACTTCTGCTCACAGTGATTCCCGCGTCTGACAGTGCGCCTGTCTCGGCTTCTGCTCACAGCGAGTCCCGCGTCTGAAGGTCCTGCTGTCTCGGCTTCTGCTCACAGCGAGTACCGGTTCTGAAGGTCCTTCCTGTCTCGGCTTTCTGCTCGCTCATTAAACTCAGAATGAAAAACTGCTGTCTAGTGAAAGGAGAGGAGAAAGTAAAATCTCATTCACGTTTATATGAATATTGGTCCAATTCTAATTTTCATGAACTGTAGGGATGGAGGAAACAGTCCGTGACCGGGGAAACATTTTCCCGTCTGTGAACTCACAGTGAGTCCCGCGTCTGAAAGTCTTGCTGTCTCGGATTCTGCTCACGGTGATTCCCGCGTCTGAAAGTCCTCCTGTCTCGGCTTCTGCTCGCTCACTAAGCTCAGAATGAAAAACTGCTGTCTAGTGAAAGGAGAGGAGAAAGTAAAATCTCATTCACTTTTATATGAATATTGGTCAAATTCTATTGATCATATACAGTCGGGATGTATGGAAAGTGTGAGCCGCCGAGGGGGATCTTTTTCCCGTCTGTCGACTCACATTGAGTCCCGCGTCTGAAAGTCCTCCTGTCTCGGCTTCTGCTCGCTCATTAAACTCAGAATGAAAAACTGCTGTCTAGTGAAAGGAGAGGAGAAAGTAAAATCTCATTCACGTTTATATGAAAATTGGTCCAATTCTAATTTTCATGAACTGTAAGGATGGATGGAAACAGTCCGTGACCGAGGGGAAACATTTTCCCGTCTGTGAACTCACAGTGAGTCCCGCGTCTGAAAGTCTTGCTGTCTCCGATTCTGCTCGCTCACTAAGCTCAGAATGAAAAACTGCTGTCTAGTGAAAGGAGAGGAGAAAGTAAAATCTCATTCACTTTTATATGAATATTGGTCAAATTCTATTGATCATATACAGTCGGGATGTATGGAAAGTGTGAGCCGCCGAGGGGGATCTTTTTCCCGTCTGTCGACTCACATTGAGTCCCCGCGTCTGAAAGTCCTCCTGTCTCGGCTTCTGCTCGCTCATTAAGCTCAGAATTATCAAATGCTGTCTCCAGTGAACGGAGAAGAGAAGATGAGATTTCAGCCACTTTACTATGAATATTGGTCCAATTCTAATTTTCATGAACTGTAGGGATGGATGGAAACAGTCCGTGACCGAGGGGAAACATTTTCCCGTCTGTGAACTCACAGTGAGTCCCGCGTCTGAAAGTCTTGCTGTCTCGGATTCTGCTCACGGTGATTCCGCGTCTGAAAGTCCTCCTGTCTCGGCTTCTGCTCGCTCACTAAGCTCAGAATGAAAAACTGCTGTCTAGTGAATGGAGAGGAGAAAGTAAAATCTCATTCACTTTTATATGAATATTGGTCAAATTCTATTGATCATGTACAGTCGGGATGTATGGAAAGTGTGAGCCGCCGAGGGGGATCTTTTCCCGTGTCGACTCACATTGAGTCCCGGTCTGAAAGTCCTCCTGTCTCGGCTTCTGCTCGCTCATTAAGCTCAGAATTATCAAATGCTGTCTCCAGTGAACGGAGAAGAGAAGATGAGATTTCAGCCACTTTACTATGAATATTGGTCCAATTCTAATTTTCATGAACTGTAGGGATGGATGGAAACAGTCCGTGACCGAGGGGAAACATTTTCCCGTCTGTGAACTCACAGTGAGTCCCGCGTCTGAAAGTCTTGCTGTCTCGGATTCTGCTCACGGTGATTCCCGCGTCTGAAAGGCCTCCTGTCTCGGCTTCTGCTCGCTCATTAAGCTCAGAATGAAAAACTGCTGTCTAGTGAAAGGAGAGGAGAAAGTAAAATCTCATTCACGTTTATATGAATATTGGTCCAATTCTAATTTTCATGAACTGTAGGGATGGATGGAAACAGTCCGTGACCGAGGGGAAACATTTTCCCGTCTGTGAACTCACAGTGAGTCCCGCGTCTGAAAGTCCTGCTGTCTCGGCTTCTGCTCACAGCGAGTACCGGTTCTGAAGGTCCTTCCTGTCTCGGCTTCTGCTCGCTCATTAAACTCAGAATGAAAAACTGCTGTCTAGTGAAAGGAGAGGAGAAAGTAAAATCTCATTCACGTTTATATGAATATTGGTCCAATTCTAATTTTCATGAACTGTAGGGATGGATGGAAACAGTCCGTGACCGAGGGGAAACATTTTCCCGTCTGTGAACTCACAGTGAGTCCCGCGTCTGAAAGTCTTGCTGTCTCCGATTCTGCTCACGGTGATTCCCGCGTCTGAAAGTCCTCCTGTCTCGGCTTCTGCTCGCTCACTAAGCTCAGAATGAAAAACTGCTGTCTAGTGAAAGGAGAGGGAAAGTAAAATCTCATTCACTTTTATATGAATATTGGTCAAATTCTATTGATCATGTACAGTCGGGATGTATGGAAAGTGTGAGCCGCCGAGGGGGATCTTTTTCCCGTCTGTCGACTCACATTGAGTCCCGCGTCTGAAAGTCCTCCTGTCTCGGCTTCTGCTCGCTCATTAAGCTCAGAATTATCAAATGCTGTCTCCAGTGAACGGAGAAGAGAAGATGAGATTTCAGCCACTTTACTATGAAATTGGTCCAATTCTAATTTTCATGAACTGTAGGGATGGATGGAAACAGTCCGTGACCGAGGGGAAACATTTTCCCGTCTGTGAACTCACAGTGAGTCCCGCGTCTGAAAGTCTTGCTGTCTCGGATTCTGCTAACGGTGATTCCCGCGTCTGAAAGTCCTCCTGTCTCGGCTTCTGCTCGCTCACTAAGCTCAGAATGAAAAACTGCTGTCTAGTGAAAGGAGAGGGAAAGTAAAATCTCATTCACTTTTTATGAATATTGGTCAAATTCTTTTGATCATGTACAGTCGGGATGTATGGAAAGTGTGAGCCGCGAGGGGGATCTTTTTCCCGTCTGTCGACTCACATTGAGTCCGGTCTGAAAGTCCTCCTGTCTCGGCTTCTGCTCGCTCATTAAGCTCAGAATTATCAAATGCTGTCTCCCAGTGAACGGAGAAGAGAAGAAGAGATTTCAGCCACTTTACTATGAATATTGGTCCAATTCTAATTTTCATGAACTGTAGGGATGGATGGAAACAGTCTGACCGAGGGGAAACATTTTCCCGTCTGTGAACTCACAGTGAGTCCCGCGTCTGAAAGTCTTGCTGTCTCGGATTCTGCTCACGGTGATTCCGCGTCTGAAAGTCCTCCTGTCTCGGCTTCTGCTCGCTTACTAAGCTCAGAATTATCAAATGCTGTCTCCAGTGAACGGAGAAGAGAAGATGAGATTTCAGCCACTTTACTATGAATATTGGTCCAATTCTAATTTTCATGAACTGTAGGGATGGATGGAAACAGTCCGTGACCGAGGGAAACATTTTCCCGTCTGTGAACTCACAGTGAGTCCCGCGTCTGAAAGTCTTGCTGTCTCGGATTCTGCTCACGGTGATTCCCGCGTCTGAAAGTCCTCCTGTCTCGGCTTCTGCTCGCTTACTAAGCTCAGAATTATCAAATGCTGTCTCCAGTGAACGGAGAAGAGAAGATGAGATTTCAGCCACTTTACTATGAATATTGGTCCAATTCTAATTTTCATGAACTGTAGGGATGGATGGAAACAGTCCGTGACCGAGGGGAAACATTTTCCCGTCTGTGAACTCACAGTGAGTCCCGCGTCTGAAAGTCTTGCTGTCTCCGATTCTGCTCGCTCACTAAGCTCAGAATGAAAAACTGCTGTCTAGTGAAAGGAGAGGAGAAAGTAAAATCTCATTCACTTTTATATGAATATTGGTCAAATTCTATTGATCATGTACAGTCGGGATGTATGGAAAGTGTGAGCCGCCGAGGGGGATCTTTTTCCCGTCTGTCGACTCACATTGAGTCCCGCGTCTGAAAGTCCTCCTGTCTCGGCTTCTGCTCGCTCATTAAGCTCAGAATTATCAAATGCTGTCTCCAGTGAACGGAGAAGAGAAGATGAGATTTCAGCCACTTTACTATGAATATTGGTCCAATTCTAATTTTCATGAACTGTAGGGATGGATGGAAACAGTCCGTGACCGAGGGGAAACATTTTCCCGTCTGTGAACTCACAGTGAGTCCCGCGTCTGAAAGTCTTGCTGTCTCGGATTCTGCTCACGGTGATTCCCGCGTCTGAAAGGCCTCCTGTCTCGGCTTCTGCTCGCTCATTAAGCTCAGAATGAAAAACTGCTGTCTAGTGAAAGGAGAGGAGAAAGTAAAATCTCATTCACGTTTATATGAATATTGGTCCAATTCTAATTTTCATGAACTGTAGGGATGGATGGAAACAGTCCGTGACGAGGGGAAACATTTTCCCGTCTGTGAACTCACAGTGAGTCCCGCGTCTGAAAGTCTTGCTGTCTCGGATTCTGCTCACGGTGATTCCCGCGTCTGAAAGTCCTCCTGTCTCGGCTTCTGCTCGCTCATTAAGCTCAGAATTATCAAATGCTGTCTCCAGTGAACGGAGAAGAGAAGATGAGATTTCAGCCACTTTACTATGAATATTGGTCCAATTCTAATTTTCATGAACTGTAGGGATGGATGGAAACAGTCCGTGACCGAGGGGAAACATTTTCCCGTCTGTGAACTCACAGTGAGTCCCGCGTCTGAAAGTCTTGCTGTCTCGGATTCTGCTCACGGTGATTCCCGCGTCTGAAAGTCCTCCTGTCTCGGCTTCTGCTCGCTCACTAAGCTCAGAATGAAAAACTGCTGTCTAGTGAATGGGAGGGAGAAAGTAAAATCTCAGCCAATTTAATAAAAGTGTTTGTCAAATTCTAATGTTCATCAACAATCTGGGGTGTATGGAAGTGGCCGAGGGAGATCTTTTTCCCTTCTGTGGACTCACACTGAGTATGGTATCTGAAAGTCTTCGTGTATCCGCTTCGGCTCTCTCATTAAGCTCACAATTAACGACTGCTGTCTCATGTGAAAGGAGAGACCTTCTTTAGAGGCTGCATTTCAGACCAGTGTGTGAAAAAGCCCGAAAATCCACGTATCGCTGCTCAATATCTAATGTTTATCAACTTTCATTTCATGAATAAACAAAATAGAATAGACAGCAGTCTGAGGCCAGTGAGTCAACATCTGCGTTTTACTTCTTTCTGTCGCTGATAAAGCTCACAATTAACAAATGCTGTCTCCAGCGAAAGGAGAGGAGAAAATGACAATTCAGCCACTTTAATATGAATGTTTGTTGAATTCGAATGGTTGTGAATGATCTGGGTGTATGGAAACGGTCAGCGGCCGACCGGGATATTTTCCCTTATGAGGACTCACAGTGAGTCCCGCGTCTGAAATTCCTCCTGTCTCGACTTCTGCTCACAGTGATTCCCGCGTCTGACAGTGCGCCTGTCTCGGCTTCTGCTCACAGCGAGTCCCGCGTCTGAAGGTCCTGCTGTCTCGGCTTCTGCTCACAGCGAGTACCGGTTCTGAAGGTCCTTCCTGTCTCGGCTTCTGCTCGCTCATTAAACTCAGAATGAAAAACTGCTGTCTAGTGAAAGGAGAGGAGAAAGTAAAATCTCATTCACGTTTATATGAATATTGGTCCAATTCTAATTTTCATGAACTGTAGGGATGGATGGAAACAGTCCGTGACCGAGGGGAAACATTTTCCCGTCTGTGAACTCACAGTGAGTCCCGCGTCTGAAAGTCTTGCTGTCTCGGATTCTGCTCACGGTGATTCCCGCGTCTGAAAGTCCTCCTGTCTCGGCTTCTGCTCGCTCACTAAGCTCAGAATGAAAAACTGCTGTCTAGTGAAAGGAGAGGAGAAAGTAAAATCTCATTCACTTTTATATGAATATTGGTCAAATTCTATTGATCATGTACAGTCGGGATGTATGGAAAGTGTGAGCCGCCGAGGGGGATCTTTTTCCCGTCTGTCGCTCACATTGAGTCCGCGTCTGAAAGTCTTGCTGTCCTCGGATTCTGCTCACGGTGATTCCGGCGTCTGAAAGGCCTCTGTCTCGGCTTCTGCTCATTAAGCTCAGAATGAAAAACTGCTGTCTAGTGAAAGGAGAGGAGAAAGTAAAATCTCATTCACGTTTATATGAATATTGGTCCAATTCTAATTTTCATGAACTGTAGGGATGGATGGAAACAGTCCGTGACCGAGGGGAAACATTTTCCCGTCTGTGAACTCACAGTGAGTCCGCGGTCTGAAAGTCTTGCTGTCTCGGATTCTGCTCACGGTGATTCCCGCGTCTGAAAGTCCTCCTGTCTCGGCTTCTGCTCGCTCACTAAGCTCAGAATGAAAAACTGCTGTCTAGTGAATGGAGAGGAGAAAGTAAAAATCTCAGCCAATTTAATAAAAGTGTTTGTCAAATTCTAATGTTCATCAACAATCTGGGTGTATGAAAGTGGCCGAGGGAGATCTTTTTCCTTCTGTGGACTCACACTGAGTATGGTATCTGAAAGTCTTCGTGTATCCGCTTCTGCTCTCTCATTAAGCTCACAATTAACGACTGCTGTCTCATGTGAAAGGAGAGACTTCTTTAGAGGCTGCATTTCAGACCAGTGTGTGAAAAAGCCCGAAAATCCACGTATCGTGCTCAATATCTAATGTTTATCAACTTTCATTTCATGAATAAACAAAATAGACAGCAGTCTGAGGCCAGTGAGTCAACATCTGCGTTTTACTTCTTCTGTCGCTGATAAAGCTCACAATTAACAAATGCTGTCTCCAGCGAAAGGAGAGGAGAAAATGACAATCAGCCACTTTAATATGAATGTTTGTTGAATTCGAATGGTTGTGAATGATCTGGGTGTATGGAAACGGTCAGCGGCGACCGGGATATTTTCCCTTATGAGGACTCACAGTGAGTCCCGCGTCTGAAATTCCTCCTGTCTCGACTTCTGCTCACAGTGATTCCCGCGTCTGACAGTGCGCCTGTCTCGGCTTCTGCTCACAGCGAGTCCCGCGTCTGAAGGTCCTGCTGTCTCGGCTTCTGCCTCACAGCGAGTACCGGTTCTGAAGGTCCTTCCTGTCTCGGCTTCTGCTCGCTCATTAAACTCAGAATGAAAAACTGCTGTCTAGTGAAAGGAGAGGAGAAAGTAAAATCTCATTCACGTTTATATGAATATTGGTCCAATTCTAATTTTCATGAACTGTAGGGATGGATGGAAACAGTCCGTGACCGAGGGGAAACATTTTCCCGTCTGTGAACTCACAGTGAGTCCCGCGTCTGAAAGTCTTGCTGTCTCGGATTCTGCTCACGGTGATTCCCGCGTCTGAAAGTCCTCCTGTCTCGGCTTTCTGCTCGCTCACTAAGCTCAGAATGAAAAACTGCTGTCTAGTGAAAGGAGAGGAGAAAGTAAAATCTCATTCACTTTTATATGAATATTGGTCAAATTCTATTGATCATATACAGTCGGGATGTATGGAAAGTGTGAGCCGCCGAGGGGGATCTTTTTCCCGTCTGTCGACTCACATTGAGTCCCGCGTCTGAAAGTCCTCCTGTCTCGGCTTCTGCTCGCTCATTAAACTCAGAATGAAAAACTGCTGTCTAGTGAAAGGAGAGGAGAAAGTAAAATCTCATTCACGTTTATATGAATATTGGTCCAATTCTAATTTTCATGAACTGTAGGGATGGATGGAAACAGTCCGTGACCGAGGGGAAACATTTTCCCGTCTGTGAACTCACAGTGAGTCCCGCGTCTGAAAGTCTTGCTGTCTCCGATTCTGCTCACGTGATCGCGTCTGAAAGTCCTCCTGTCTGGTTCTGCTCGCTCACTAAGCTCAGAATGAAAAACTGCTGTCTAGTGAAAAGGAGAGGAGGAAAGTAAAATCTCATTCACTTTTATATGAATATTGGTCAAATTCTATTGATCATGATACAGTCGGGATGTATGGAAAGTGTGAGCCGCCGAGGGGGATCTTTTTCCCGTCTGTCGACTCACATTGAGTCCCGCGTCTGAAAGTCCTCCTGTCTCGGCTTCTGCTCGCTCATTAAGCTCAGAATTATCAAATGCTGTCTCCAGTGAACGGAGAAGAGAAGATGAGATTTCAGCCACTTTACTATGAATATTGGTCCAATTCTAATTTTCATGAACTGTAGGGATGGATGGAAACAGTCCGTGACCGAGGGGAAACATTTTCCCGTCTGTGAACTCACAGTGAGTCCCGCGTCTGAAAGTCTTGCTGTCTCGGATTCTGCTCACGGTGATTCCCGCGTCTGAAAGTCCTCCTGTCTCGGCTTCTGCTCGCTCACTAAGCTCAGAATGAAAAACTGCTGTCTAGTGAATGGAGAGGAGAAAGTAAAATCTCAGCCAATTTAATAAAAGTGTTTGTCAAATTCTAATGTTCATCACAATCTGGGTGTATGGAAGTGGCCGAGGGAGATCTTTTTCCCTTCTGTGGACTCACACTGAGTATGGTATCTGAAAGTCTTCGTGTATCCGCTTCTGCTCTCTCATTAAGCTCACAATTAACGACTGCTGTCTCATGTGAAAGGAGAGACCTTCTTTAGAGGCTGCATTTCAGACCAGTGTGTGAAAAAGCCCGAAAATCCACGTATCGCTGCTCAATATCTAATGTTTATCAACTTTCATTTCATGAATAAACAAAATAGACAGCAGTCTGAGGCCAGTGAGTCAACATCTGCGTTTTACTTCTTTCTGTCGCTGATAAAGCTCACAATTAACAAATGCTGTCTCCAGCGAAAGGAGAGGAGAAAATGACAATTCAGCCACTTTAATATGAATGTTTGTTGAATTCGAATGGTTGTGAATGATCTGGGTGTATGGAAACGGTCAGCGGCCGACCGGGATATTTTCCCTTATGAGGACTCACAGTGAGTCCCGCGTCTGAAATTCCTCCTGTCTCGACTTCTGCTCACAGTGATTCCCGCGTCTGACAGTGCGCCTGTCTCGGCTTCTGCTCACAGCGAGTCCCGCGTCTGAAGGTCCTGCTGTCTCGGCTTCTGCTCACAGCGAGTACCGGTTCTGAAGGTCCTTCCTGTCTCGGCTTCTGCTCGCTCATTAAACTCAGAATGAAAAACTGCTGTCTAGTGAAAGGAGAGGAGAAAGTAAAATCTCATTCACGTTTATATGAATATTGGTCCAATTCTAATTTTCATGAACTGTAGGGATGGATGGAAACAGTCCGTGACCGAGGGGAAACATTTTCCCGTCTGTGAACTCACAGTGAGTCCCGCGTCTGAAAGTCTTGCTGTCTCGGATTCTGCTCACGGTGATTCCCGCGTCTGAAAGTCCTCCTGTCTCGGTTTCTGCTCGCTCACTAAGCTCAGAATGAAAAACTGCTGTCTAGTGAAAGGAGAGGAGAAAGTAAAATCTCATTCACTTTTATATGAATATTGGTCAAATTCTATTGATCATATACAGTCGGGATGTATGGAAAGTGTGAGCCGCCGAGGGGGATCTTTTTCCCGTCTGTCGACTCACATTGAGTCCCGCGTCTGAAAGTCCTCCTGTCTCGGCTTCTGCTCGCTCATTAAACTCAGAATGAAAAACTGCTGTCTAGTGAAAGGAGAGGAGAAAGTAAAATCTCATTCACGTTTATATGAATATTGGTCCAATTCTAATTTTCATGAACTGTAAGGATGGATGGAAACAGTCCGTGACCGAGGGGAAACATTTTCCCGTCTGTGAACTCACAGTGAGTCCCGCGTCTGAAAGTCTTGCTGTCTCCGATTCTGCTCGCTCACTAAGCTCAGAATGAAAAACTGCTGTCTAGTGAAAGGAGAGGAGAAAGTAAAATCTCATTCACTTTTATATGAATATTGGTCAAATTCTATTGATCATATACAGTCGGGATGTATGGAAAGTGTGAGCCGCCGAGGGGGATCTTTTTCCCGTCTGTCGACTCACATTGAGTCCCGCGTCTGAAAGTCCTCCTGTCTCGGCTTCTGCTCGCTCATTAAGCTCAGAATTATCAAATGCTGTCTCCAGTGAACGGAGAAGAGAAGATGAGATTTCAGCCACTTTACTATGAATATTGGTCCAATTCTAATTTTCATGAACTGTAGGGATGGATGGAAACAGTCCGTGACCGAGAGGAAACATTTTCCCGTCTGTGAACTCACAGTGAGTCCCGCGTCTGAAAGTCCTCCTGTCTCGGCTTCTGCTCGCTCATTAAGCTCAGAATTATCAAATGATGTCTCCAGTGAACGGAGAAGAGAAGATGAGATTTCAGCCACTTTACTATGAATATTGGTCCAATTCTAATTTTCATGAACTGTAGGGATGGATGGAAACAGTCCGTGACCGAGGGGAAACATTTTCCCGTCTGTGAACTCACAGTGAGTCCCGCGTCTGAAAGTCTTGCTGTCTCGGATTCTGCTCACGGTGATTCCCGCGTCTGAAAGTCCTCCTGTCTCGGCTTCTGCTCGCTCACTAAGCTCAGAATGAAAAACTGCTGTCTAGTGAATGGAGAGGAGAAAGTAAAATCTCAGCCAATTTAATAAAAGTGTTTGTCAAATTCTAATGTTCATCAACAATCTGGGTGTATGGAAGTGGCCGAGGGAGATCTTTTTCCCTTCTGTGGACTCACACTGAGTATGGTATCTGAAAGTCTTCGTGTATCTGCTTCTGCTCTCTCATTAGACTTAGACGGACTTTATTGATCCCTTTGGGATGACTCCCTCGGGGAAATTACGTTTCCAGCAGCAAATACAGGCAGAAGATGTAAATAAAATAGGAAAGAATATAAATAGAATTGGATTGAGGGTGATTTAGGATAAATATGCAGAGTATACTGGACTGTGTGTGGCATTAACATAAATAATAAATATAGATATGCTGAAACTGTATGTTACTTGAGTGTCCAGGTGGGTTATTGCACTTTAAGGGGGGCTACCACTCCCTTCTGTCCTCCATACCCTACTCTCCCTCCTCCTCCCCCCAAGTGAGGAGTTGTAGAGTGTGATGGCATGGTGGACAAAGGAGTTCTTCAGTCTGTTGGTCCTACACTTGGGCAGGAGCAGTCTTTCACTGAACAGGCTCCTCTGGTTGCTGATGACAGTGTGCAGAGGGTGGCTGGTATTGTCCATGATATCCAGCAGTTTGTCCAGTGTCCTCATCTCTGCCACCGTCACCAGAGAGTCCAACTTCATGCCGACCACAGAGCCGGCCCGCCTGATCAGTTTCTCCAGTCTGTTTGTGTCCTTTTTTGATATGCTGCTCCCCCAGCACACCACAGTGTAAAAGAGGACGCTGGCAACCACAGACTGGTAGAACATCCACAGCAGTTTGCTGCAGACATTAAAAGACCGCAGTCTCCTTAGGAAGTACAGCCTGCTTTGAGTCTTTCCATACAGGTGGCTGGTGTGTGTTGTCCAGTCCAGTTTATTGTCCATTAAGCTCACAATTAACGACTGCTGTCTCATGTGAAAGGAGAGACCTTCTTTAGAGGCTGCATTTCAGACCAGTGTGTGAAAAAGCCCGAAAATCCACGTATCGCTGCTCAATATCTAATGTTTATCAACTTTCATTTCATGAATAAACAAAATAGACAGCAGTCTGAGGCCAGTGAGTCAACATCTGCGTTTTACTTCTTTCTGTCGCTGATAAAGCTCACAATTAACAAATGCTGTCTCCAGCGAAAGGAGAGGAGAAAATGACAATTCAGCCACTTTAATATGAATGTTTGTTGAATTCGAATGGTTGTGAATGATCTGGGTGTAAGGAAACGGTCAGCGGCCGACCGGGATATTTTCCCTTATGAGGACTCACAGTGAGTCCCGCGTCTGAAGGTCCTGCTGTCTCGACTTATGCTCACAGCGAGTACCGGTTCTGAAGGTCCTTCCTGTCTCGGCTTCTGCTCGCTCATTAAACTCAGAATGAAAAACTGCTGTCTAGTGAAAGGAGAGGAGAAAGTAAAATCTCATTCACGTTTATATGAATATTGGTCCAATTCTAATTTTCATGAACTGTAGGGATGGATGGAAACAGTCCGTGACCGAGGGGAAACATTTTCCCGTCTAGTGAACTCACAGTGAGTCCCGCGTCTGAAAGTCTTGCTGTCTCGGATTCTGCTCACGGTGATTCCCGCGTCTGAAAGTCCTCCTGTCTCGGCTTCTGCTCGCTCATTAAGCTCAGAATTATCAAATGCTGTCTCCAGTGAACGGAGAAGAGAAGATGAGATTTCAGCCACTTTACTATGAATATTGGTCCAATTCTAATTTTCATGAACTGTAGGGATGGATGGAAACAATCCGTGACCGAGGGGAAACATTTTCCCGTCTGTGAACTCACAGTGAGTCCCGCGTCTGAAAGTCTTGCTGTCTCGGATTCTGTTCACGGTGATTCCCGCGTCTGAAATTCCTCCTGTCTCGACTTCTGCTCACAGTGATTCCCGCGTCTGACAGTGCGCCTGTCTCGGCTTCTGCTCACAGCGAGTCCCGCGTCTGAAGGTCCTGCTGTCTCGGCTTCTGCTCACAGCGAGTACCGGTTCTGAAGGTCCTTCCTGTCTCGGCTTCTGCTCGCTCATTAAACTCAGAATGAAAAACTGCTGTCTAGTGAAAGGAGAGGAGAAAGTAAAATCTCATTCACGTTTATATGAATATTGGTCCAATTCTAATTTTCATGAACTGTAGGGATGGATGGAAACAGTCCGTGACCGAGGGGAAACATTTTCCCGTCTGTGAACTCACAGTGAGTCCCGCGTCTGAAAGTCTTGCTGTCTCCGATTCTGCTCGCTCACTAAGCTCAGAATGAAAAACTGCTGTCTAGTGAAAGGAGAGGAGAAAGTAAAATCTCATTCACTTTTATATGAATATTGGTCAAATTCTATTGATCATATACAGTCGGGATGTATGGAAAGTGTGAGCCGCCGAGGGGGATCTTTTTCCCGTCTGTCGACTCACATTGAGTCCCGCGTCTGAAAGTCCTCCTGTCTCGGCTTCTGCTCGCTCATTAAGCTCAGAATTATCAAATGCTGTCTCCAGTGAACGGAGAAGAGAAGATGAGATTTCAGCCACTTTACTATGAATATTGGTCCAATTCTAATTTTCATGAACTGTAGGGATGGATGGAAACAGTCCGTGACCGAGGGGAAACATTTTCCCGTCTGTGAACTCACAGTGAGTCCCGCGTCTGAAAGTCTTGCTGTCTCGGATTCTGCTCACGGTGATTCCCGCGTCTGAAAGTCCTCCTGTCTCGGCTTCTGCTCGCTCACTAAGCTCAGAATGAAAAACTGCTGTCTAGTGAATGGAGAGGAGAAAGTAAAATCTCAGCCAATTTAATAAAAGTGTTTGTCAAATTCTAATGTTCATCAACAATCTGGGTGTATGGAAGTGGCCGAGGGAGATCTTTTTCCCTTCTGTGGACTCACACTGAGTATGGTATCTGAAAGTCTTCGTGTATCCGCTTCTGCTCTCTCATTAAGCTCACAATTAACGACTGCTGTCTCATGTGAAAGGAGAGACCTTCTTTAGAGGCTGCATTTCAGACCAGTGTGTGAAAAAGCCCGAAAATCCACGTATCGCTGCTCAATATCTAATGTTTATCAACTTTCATTTCATGAATAAACAAAATAGAATAGACAGCAGTCTGAGGCCAGTGAGTCAACATCTGCGTTTTACTTCTTTCTGTCGCTGATAAAGCTCACAATTAACAAATGCTGTCTCCAGCGAAAGGAGAGGAGAAAATGACAATTCAGCCACTTTAATATGAATGTTTGTTGAATTCGAATGGTTGTGAATGATCTGGGTGTATGGAAACGGTCAGCAGCCGACCGGGATATTTTCCCTTATGAGGACTCACAGTGAGTCCCGCGTCTGAAATTCCTCCTGTCTCGACTTCTGCTCACAGTGATTCCCGCGTCTGACAGTGCGCCTGTCTCGGCTTCTGCTCACAGCGAGTCCCGCGTCTGAAGGTCCTGCTGTCTCGGCTTCTGCTCACAGCGAGTACCGGTTCTGAAGGTCCTTCCTGTCTCGGCTTCTGCTCGCTCATTAAACTCAGAATGAAAAACTGCTGTCTAGTGAAAGGAGAGGAGAAAGTAAAATCTCATTCACGTTTATATGAATATTGGTCCAATTCTAATTTTCATGAACTGTAGGGATGGATGGAAACAGTCCGTGACCGAGGGGAAACATTTTCCCGTCTGTGAACTCACAGTGAGTCCCGCGTCTGAAAGTCTTGCTGTCTCGGATTCTGCTCACGGTGATTCCCGCGTCTGAAAGTCCTCCTGTCTCGGTTTCTGCTCGCTCACTAAGCTCAGAATGAAAAACTGCTGTCTAGTGAAAGGAGAGGAGAAAGTAAAATCTCATTCACTTTTATATGAATATTGGTCAAATTCTATTGATCATATACAGTCGGGATGTATGGAAAGTGTGAGCCGCCGAGGGGGATCTTTTTCCCGTCTGTCGACTCACATTGAGTCCCGCGTCTGAAAGTCCTCCTGTCTCGGCTTCTGCTCGCTCATTAAACTCAGAATGAAAAACTGCTGTCTAGTGAAAGGAGAGGAGAAAGTAAAATCTCATTCACGTTTATATGAATATTGGTCCAATTCTAATTTTCATGAACTGTAAGGATGGATGGAAACAGTCCGTGACCGAGGGGAAACATTTTCCCGTCTGTGAACTCACAGTGAGTCCCGCGTCTGAAAGTCTTGCTGTCTCGGATTCTGTTCACGGTGATTCCCGCGTCTGAAATTCCTCCTGTCTCGACTTCTGCTCACAGTGATTCCCGCGTCTGACAGTGCGCCTGTCTCGGCTTCTGCTCACAGCGAGTCCCGCGTCTGAAGGTCCTGCTGTCTCGGCTTCTGCTCACAGCGAGTACCGGTTCTGAAGGTCCTTCCTGTCTCGGCTTCTGCTCGCTCATTAAACTCAGAATGAAAAACTGCTGTCTAGTGAAAGGAGAGGAGAAAGTAAAATCTCATTCACGTTTATATGAATATTGGTCCAATTCTAATTTTCATGAACTGTAGGGATGGATGGAAACAGTCCGTGACCGAGGGGAAACATTTTCCCGTCTGTGAACTCACAGTGAGTCCCGCGTCTGAAAGTCTTGCTGTCTCCGATTCTGCTCGCTCACTAAGCTCAGAATGAAAAACTGCTGTCTAGTGAAAGGAGAGGAGAAAGTAAAATCTCATTCACTTTTATATGAATATTGGTCAAATTCTATTGATCATATACAGTCGGGATGTATGGAAAGTGTGAGCCGCCGAGGGGGATCTTTTTCCCGTCTGTCGACTCACATTGAGTCCCGCGTCTGAAAGTCCTCCTGTCTCGGCTTCTGCTCGCTCATTAAGCTCAGAATTATCAAATGCTGTCTCCAGTGAACGGAGAAGAGAAGATGAGATTTCAGCCACTTTACTATGAATATTGGTCCAATTCTAATTTTCATGAACTGTAGGGATGGATGGAAACAGTCCGTGACCGAGGGGAAACATTTTCCCGTCTGTGAACTCACAGTGAGTCCCGCGTCTGAAAGTCTTGCTGTCTCGGATTCTGCTCACGGTGATTCCCGCGTCTGAAAGTCCTCCTGTCTCGGCTTCTGCTCGCTCACTAAGCTCAGAATGAAAAACTGCTGTCTAGTGAATGGAGAGGAAGAAAGTAAAATCTCAGCCAATTTAATAAAAGTGTTTGTCAAATTCTAATGTTCATCAACAATCTGGGTGTATGGAAGTGGCCGAGGGAGATCTTTTTCCCTTCTGTGGACTCACACTGAGTATGGTATCTGAAAGTCTTCGTGTATCCGCTTCTGCTCTCTCATTAAGCTCACAATTAACGACTGCTGTCTCATGTGAAAGGAGAGACCTTCTTTAGAGGCTGCATTTCAGACCAGTGTGTGAAAAAGCCCGAAAATCCACGTATCGCTGCTCAGTATCTAATGTTTATCAACTTTCATTTCATGAATAAACAAAATAGACAGCAGTCTGAGGCCAGTGAGTCAACATCTGCGTTTTACTTCTTTCTGTCGCTGATAAAGCTCACAATTAACAAATGCTGTCTCCAGCGAAAGGAGAGGAGAAAATGACAATTCAGCCACTTTAATATGAATGTTTGTTGAATTCGAATGGTTGTGAATGATCTGGGTGTAAGGAAACGGTCAGCGGCCGACCGGGATATTTTCCCTTATGAGGACTCACAGTGAGTCCCGCGTCTGAAGGTCCTGCTGTCTCGACTTATGCTCACAGCGAGTACCGGTTCTGAAGGTCCTTCCTGTCTCGGCTTCTGCTCGCTCATTAAACTCAGAAAAAACTGCTGTCTAGTGAAAGGAGAGGAGAAAGTAAAATCTCATTCACGTTTATATGAATATTGGTCAATTCTAATTTTCATGAACTGTAGGGATGGATGGAAACAGTCCGTGACCGAGGGGAAACATTTTCCCGTCTGTGAACTCACAGTGAGTCCCGCGTCTGAAAGTCTTGCTGTCTCGGATTCTGCTCACGGTGATTCCCGCGTCTGAAAGTCCTCCTGTCTCGGCTTCTGCTCGCTCATTAAGCTCAGAATTATCAAATGCTGTCTCCAGTGAACGGAGAAGAGAAGATGAGATTTCAGCCACTTTACTATGAATATTGGTCCAATTCTAATTTTCATGAACTGTAGGGATGGATGGAAACAGTCCGTGACCGAGGGGAAACATTTTCCCGTCTGTGAACTCACAGTGAGTCCCGCGTCTGAAAGTCTTGCTGTCTCGGATTCTGCTCACGGTGATTCCCGCGTCTGAAAGTCCTCCTGTCTCGGCTTCTGCTCGCTCACTAAGCTCAGAATGAAAAACTGCTGTCTAGTGAATGGAGAGGAGAAAGTAAAATCTCAGCCAATTTAATAAAAGTGTTTGTCAAATTCTAATGTTCATCAACAATCTGGGTGTATGGAAGTGGCCGAGGGAGATCTTTTTCCCTTCTGTGGACTCACACTGAGTATGGTATCTGAAAGTCTTCGTGTATCCGCTTCTGCTCTCTCATTAAGCTCACAATTAACGACTGCTGTCTCATGTGAAAGGAGAGACCTTCTTTAGAGGCTGCATTTCAGACCAGTGTGTGAAAAAGCCCGAAAATCCACGTATCGCTGCTCAATATCTAATGTTTATCAACTTTCATTTCATGAATAAACAAAATAGACAGCAGTCTGAGGCCAGTGAGTCAACATCTGCGTTTTACTTCTTTCTGTCGCTGATAAAGCTCACAATTAACAAATGCTGTCTCCAGCGAAAGGAGAGGAGAAAATGACAATTCAGCCACTTTAATATGAATGTTTGTTGAATTCGAATGGTTGTGAATGATCTGGGTGTATGGAAACGGTCAGCGGCCGACCGGGATATTTTCCCTTATGAGGACTCACAGTGAGTCCCGCGTCTGAAATTCCTCCTGTCTCGACTTCTGCTCACAGTGATTCCCGCGTCTGACAGTGCGCCTGTCTCGGCTTCTGCTCACAGCGAGTCCCGCGTCTGAAGGTCCTGCTGTCTCGGCTTCTGCTCACAGCGAGTACCGGTTCTGAAGGTCCTTCCTGTCTCGGCTTCTGCTCGCTCATTAAACTCAGAATGAAAAACTGCTGTCTAGTGAAAGGAGAGGAGAAAGTAAAATCTCATTCACGTTTATATGAATATTGGTCCAATTCTAATTTTCATGAACTGTAGGGATGGATGGAAACAGTCCGTGACCGAGGGGAAACATTTTCCCGTCTGTGAACTCACAGTGAGTCCCGCGTCTGAAAGTCTTGCTGTCTCGGATTCTGCTCACGGTGATTCCCGCGTTGAAAGTCCTCCTGTCTCGGTTTCTGCTCGCTCACTAAGCTCAGAATGAAAAACTGCTGTCTAGTGAAAGGAGAGGAGAAAGTAAAATCTCATTCACTTTTATATGAATATTGGTCAAATTCTATTGATCATATACAGTCGGGATGTATGGAAAGTGTGAGCCGCCGAGGGGGATCTTTTTCCCGTCTGTCGACTCACATTGAGTCCCGCGTCTGAAAGTCCTCCTGTCTCGGCTTCTGCTCGCTCATTAAGCTCAGAATGAAAATGCTGTCTAGTGAAAGGAGAGGAGAAAGTAAAATTCATTCACTTTATATGAATATTGGTCCAATTCTAATTTTCATGAACTGTAGGATGGATGGAAACAGTCCGTGACCGAGGGGAAACATTTTCCCGTCTGTGAACTCACAGTGAGTCCCGCGTCTGAAAGTCTTGCTGTCTCGGATTCTGCTCACGGTGATTCCCGCGTCTGAAACCTCCTGTCTCGGCTCTGAAGATCAGAAACTAAAATTAAACTCAGAATGAAAAACTGCTGTCTAGTGAAAGGAGAGGAGAAAGTAAAATCTCATTCACGTTTATATGAATATTGGTCCAATTCTAATTTTCATGAACTGTAGGGATGGATGGAAACAGTCCGTGACCGAGGGGGAAACATTTTCCCGTCTGTGAACTCACAGTGAGTCCCGCGTCTGAAAGTCATTCTGCTCGCTCATAAAGCTCAGAATGAAAAACTGCTGTCTAGTGAAAGGAGAGGAGAAAGTAAAATCTCATTCACTTTTATATGAATATTGGTCAATTCTATTGATCATATACAGTCGGGATGTATGGAAAGTGTGAGCCGCCGAGGGGATCTTTTTCCCGTCTGTCGACTCACATTGAGTCCCGCGTCTGAAAGTCCTCCTGTCTCGGCTTCTGCTCGCTCATTAAGCTCAGAATTATCAAATGCTGTCTCCAGTGAACGGAGAAGAGAAGATGAGATTTCAGCCACTTTACTATGAATATTGGTCCAATTCTAATTTTCATGAACTGTAGGGATGGATGGAAACAGTCCGTGACCGAGGGAAACATTTTCCCGTCTGTGAACTCAGTGAGTCCCCGTCTGAAAGTCTTGCTGTCTCGGATTCTGCTCACGGTGATTCCCGCGTCTGAAAGTCCTCCTGTCTCGGCTTCTGCTCGCTCACTAAGCTCAGAATGAAAAACTGCTGTCTAGTGAATGGAGAGGAGAAAGTAAAATCTCAGCCAATTTAATAAAAGTGTTTGTCAAATTCTAATGTTCATCAACAATCTGGGTGTATGGAAGTGGCCGAGGGAGATCTTTTTCCCTTCTGTGGACTCACACTGAGTATGGTATCTGAAAGTCTTCGTGTATCCGCTTCTGCTCTCTCATTAAGCTCACAATTAACGACTGCTGTCTCATGTGAAAGGAGAGACCTTCTTTAGAGGCTGCATTTCAGACCAGTGTGTGAAAAAGCCCGAAAATCCACGTATCGCTGCTCAGTATCTAATGTTTATCAACTTTCATTTCATGAATAAACAAAATAGACAGCAGTCTGAGGCCAGTGAGTCAACATCTGCGTTTTACTTCTTTCTGTCGCTGATAAAGCTCACAATTAACAAATGCTGTCTCCAGCGAAAGGAGAGGAGAAAATGACAATTCAGCCACTTTAATATGAATGTTTGTTGAATTCGAATGGTTGTGAATGATCTGGGTGTAAGGAAACGGTCAGCGGCCGACCGGGATATTTTCCCTTATGAGGACTCACAGTGAGTCCCGCGTCTGAAGGTCCTGCTGTCTCGACTTATGCTCACAGCGAGTACCGGTTCTGAAGGTCCTTCCTGTCTCGGCTTCTGCTCGCTCATTAAACTCAGAATGAAAAACTGCTGTCTAGTGAAAGGAGAGGAGAAAGTAAAATCTCATTCACGTTTATATGAATATTGGTCCAATTCTAATTTTCATGAACTGTAGGGATGGATGGAAACAGTCCGTGACCGAGGGGAAACATTTTCCCGTCTGTGAACTCACAGTGAGTCCCGCGTCTGAAAGTCCTCCTGTCTCGTTCTGCTCACGAAAGGTCCTTCCTGTCTCGGCTTCTGCTCGCTCATTAAGCTCAGAATGAAAAACTGCTGTCTAGTGAAAGGAGAGGGGAAAGTAAAATCTCATTCACTTTTATATGAATATTGGTCAAATTCTATTGATCATGTACAGTCGGGATGTATGGAAAGTGTGAGCCGCCGAGGGGGATCTTTTTCCCGTCTGTCGACTCACATTGAGTCCCGCGTCTGAAAGTCCTCCTGTCTCGGCTTCTGCTCGCTCATTAAGCTCAGAATTATCAAATGCTGTCTCCAGTGAACGGAGAAGAGAAGATGAGATTTCAGCCACTTTACTATGAATATTGGTCCAATTCTAATTTTCATGAACTGTAGGGATGGATGGAAACAGTCCGTGACCGAGGGGAAACATTTTCCCGTCTGTGAACTCACAGTGAGTCCCGCGTCTGAAAGTCTTGCTGTCTCGGATTCTGCTCACGGTGATTCCCGCGTCTGAAAGGCCTCCTGTCTCGGCTTCTGCTCGCTCATAAGCTCAGAATGAAAAACTGCTGTCTAGTGAAAGGAGAGGAGAAAGTAAAATCTCATTCACGTTTATATGAATATTGGTCAATTCTAATTTTCATGAACTGTAGGGATGGATGGAAACAGTCCGTGACCGAGGGGAAACATTTTCCCGTCTGTGACTCACAGTGAGTCCCGCGTCTGAAAGTCCTGCTGTCTCGGCTTCTGCTCACAGCGAGTTTCTGAAGGTCCTTCCTGTCTCGGCTTCTGCTCGCTCATTAAACTCAGAATGAAAAACTGCTGTCTAGTGAAAGGAGAGGAGAAAGTAAAATCTCATTCACGTTTATATGAATATTGGTCCAATTCTAATTTTCATGAACTGTAGGGATGGATGGAAACAGTCCGTGACCGAGGGGAAACATTTTCCCGTCTGTGAACTCACAGTGAGTCCCGCGTCTGAAAGTCTTGCTGTCTCCGATTCTGCTCACGCCCGCGTCTGAAAGTCCTCCTGTCTCGGCTTCTGCTCGCTCAAGCTCAGAATGAAAAACTGCTGTCTAGTGAAAGGAGAGGGGAAAGTAAAATCTCATTCACTTTATATGAATATTGGTCAAATTCTATTGATCATGTACAGTCGGGATGTATGGAAAGTGTGAGCCGCCGAGGGGGATCTTTTTCCCGTCTGTCGACTCACATTGAGTCCCGCGTCTGAAAGTCCTCCTGTCTCGGCTTCTGCTCGCTCATTAAGCTCAGAATTATCAAATGCTGTCTCCAGTGAACGGAGAAGAGAAGATGAGATTTCAGCCACTTTACTATGAATATTGGTCCAATTCTAATTTTCATGAACTGTAGGGATGGATGGAAACAGTCCGTGACCGAGGGGAAACATTTTCCCGTCTGTGAACTCACAGTGAGTCCCGCGTCTGAAAGTCTTGCTGTCTCGGATTCTGCTCACGGTGATTCCCGCGTCTGAAAGTCCTCCTGTCTCGGCTTCTGCTCGCTCACTAAGCTCAGAATGAAAAACTGCTGTCTAGTGAAAGGAGAGGGGAAAGTAAAATCTCATTCACTTTTATATGAATATTGGTCAAATTCTATTGATCATGTACAGTCGGGATGTATGGAAAGTGTGAGCCGCCGAGGGGGATCTTTTTCCCGTCTGTCGACTCACATTGAGTCCCGCGTCTGAAAGTCCTCCTGTCTCGCTTCTGCTCGCTCATTAAGCTCAGAATTATCAAATGCTGTCTCCAGTGAACGGAGAAGAGAAGAAGAGATTTCAGCCACTTTACTATGAATATTGGTCCAATTCTAATTTTCATGAACTGTAGGGATGGATGGAAACAGTCCGTGACCGAGGGGAAACATTTTCCCGTCTGTGAACTCACAGTGAGTCCCGCGTCTGAAAGTCTTGCTGTCTCGGATTCTGCTCACGGTGATTCCGCGTCTGAAAGTCCTCCTGTCTCGGCTTCTGCTCGCTTACTAAGCTCAGAATTATCAAATGCTGTCTCCAGTGAACGGAGAAGAGAAGATGAGATTTCAGCCACTTTACTATGAATATTGGTCCAATTCTAATTTTCATGAACTGTAGGGATGGATGGAAACAGTCCGTGACCGAGGGGAAACATTTTCCCGTCTGTGAACTCACAGTGAGTCCCGCGTCTGAAAGTCTTGCTGTCTCGGATTCTGCTCACGGTGATTCCCGCGTCTGAAAGTCCTCCTGTCTCGGCTTCTGCTCGCTTACTAAGCTCAGAATTATCAAATGCTGTCTAGTGAACGGAGAAGAGAAGATGAGATTTCAGCCACTTTACTATGAATATTGGTCCAATTCTAATTTTCATGAACTGTAGGGATGGATGGAAACAGTCCGTGACCGAGGGGAAACATTTTCCCGTCTGTGAACTCACAGTGAGTCCCGCGTCTGAAAGTATTCTGCTCGCTCACTAAGCTCAGAATGAAAAACTGCTGTCTAGTGAAAGGAGAGGAGAAAGTAAAATCTCATTCACTTTTATATGAATATTGGTCAAATTCTATTGATCATGTACAGTCGGGATGTATGGAAAGTGTGAGCCGCCGAGGGGGATCTTTTTCCCGTCTGTCGACTCACATTGAGTCCCGCGTCTGAAAGTCCTCCTGTCTCGGCTTCTGCTCGCTCATTAAGCTCAGAATTATCAAATGCTGTCTCCAGTGAACGGAGAAGAGAAGATGAGATTTCAGCCACTTTACTATGAATATTGGTCCAATTCTAATTTTCATGAACTGTAGGGATGGATGGAAACAGTCCGTGACCGAGGGGAAACATTTTCCCGTCTGTGAACTCACAGTGAGTCCGCGTCTGAAAGTCTTGCTGTCTCGGATTCTGCTCACGGTGATTCCCGCGTCTGAAAGGCTCCTGTCTCGGCTTCTGCTCGCTCATTAAGCTCAGAATGAAAAACTGCTGTCTAGTGAAAGGAGAGGAAAGTAAAATCTCATTCACGTTTATATGAATATTGGTCCAATTCTAATTTTCATGAACTGTAGGGATGGATGGAAACAGTCCGTGACCGAGGGAAACATTTTCCCGTCTGTGAACTCACAGTGAGTCCCGCGTCTGAAAGTCTTGCTGTCTCGGATTCTGCTCACGGTGATTCCCGCGTCTGAAAGTCCTCCTGTCTCGGCTTCTGCTCGCTCATTAAGCTCAGAATTATCAAATGCTGTCTCCAGTGAACGGAGAAGAGAAGATGAGATTTCAGCCACTTTACTATGAATATTGGTCCAATTCTAATTTTCATGAACTGTAGGGATGGATGGAAACAGTCCGTGACCGAGGGGAAACATTTTCCCGTCTGTGAACTCACAGTGAGTCCCGCGTCTGAAAGTCTTGCTGTCTCGGATTCTGCTCACGGTGATTCCCGCGTCTGAAAGTCCTCCTGTCTCGGCTTCTGCTCGCTCACTAAGCTCAGAATGAAAAACTGCTGTCTAGTGAATGGAGAGGAGAAAGTAAAATCTCAGCCAATTTAATAAAAGTGTTTGTCAAATTCTAATGTTCATCAACAATCTGGGTGTATGGAAGTGGCCGAGGGAGATCTTTTTCCCTTCTGTGGACTCACACTGAGTATGGTATCTGAAAGTCTTCGTGTATCCGCTTCGGCTCTCTCATTAAGCTCACAATTAACGACTGCTGTCTCATGTGAAAGGAGAGACCTTCTTTAGAGGCTGCATTTCAGACCAGTGTGTGAAAAAGCCCGAAAATCCACGTATCGCTGCTCAATATCTAATGTTTATCAACTTTCATTCATGAATAAACAAAATAGAATAGACAGCAGTCTGAGGCCAGTGAGTCAACATCTGCGTTTTACTTCTTTCTGTCGCTGATAAAGCTCACAATTAACAAATGCTGTCTCCAGCGAAAGGAGAGGAGAAAATGACAATTCAGCCACTTTAATATGAATGTTTGTTGAATTCGAATGGTTGTGAATGATCTGGGTGTATGGAAACGGTCAGCGGCCGACCGGGATATTTTCCTTATGAGGACTCACAGTGAGTCCCGCGTCTGAAATTCCTCCTGTCTCGACTTCTGCTCACAGTGATTCCCGCGTCTGACAGTGCGCCTGTCTCGGCTTCTGCTCACAGCGAGTCCCGCGTCTGAAGGTCCTGCTGTCTCGCTTCTGCTCACAGCGAGTACCGGTTCTGAAGGTCCTTCCTGTCTCGGCTTCTGCTCGCTCATTAAACTCAGAATGAAAAACTGCTGTCTAGTGAAAGGAGAGGAGAAAGTAAAATCTCATTCACGTTTATATGAATATTGGTCCAATTCTAATTTTCATGAACTGTAGGGATGGAAGGAAACAGTCCGTGACCGAGGGGAAACATTTTCCCGTCTGTGAACTCACAGTGAGTCCCGCGTCTGAAAGTCTTGCTGTCTCGGATTCTGCTCACGGTGATTCCCGCGTCTGAAAGTCCTCCTGTCTCGGCTTCTGCTCGCTCACTAAGCTCAGAATGAAAAACTGCTGTCTAGTGAAAGGAGAGGAGAAAGTAAAATCTCATTCACTTTTATATGAATATTGGTCAAATTCTATTGATCATATACAGTCGGGATGTATGGAAAGTGTGAGCCGCCGAGGGGGATCTTTTTCCCGTCTGTCGACTCACATTGAGTCCCGCGTCTGAAAGTCCTCCTGTCTCGGCTTCTGCTCGCTCATTAAACTCAGAATGAAAAACTGCTGTCTAGTGAAAGGAGAGGAGAAAGTAAAATCTCATTCACGTTTATATGAAAATTGGTCCAATTCTAATTTTCATGAACTGTAGGGATGGATGGAAACAGTCCGTGACCGAGGGGAAACATTTTCCCGTCTGTGAACTCACAGTGAGTCCCGCGTCTGAAAGTCTTGCTGTCTCCGATTCTGCTCGCTCACTAAAGCTCAGAATGAAAAACTGCTGTCTAGTGAAAGGAGAGGAGAAAGTAAAATCTCATTCACTTTTATATGAATATTGGTCAAATTCTATTGATCATATACAGTCGGGATGTATGGAAAGTGTGAGCCGCCGAGGGGGATCTTTTTCCCGTCTGTCGACTCACATTGAGTCCCGCGTCTGAAAGTCCTCCTGTCTCGGCTTCTGCTCGCTCATTAAGCTCAGAATTATCAAATGCTGTCTCCAGTGAACGGAGAAGAGAAGATGAGATTTCAGCCACTTTACTATGAATATTGGTCCAATTCTAATTTTCATGAACTGTAGGGATGGATGGAAACAGTCCGTGACCGAGGGGAAAACATTTTCCCGTCTGTGAACTCACAGTGAGTCCCGCGTCTGAAAGTCTTGCTGTCTCGGATTCTGCTCA
>NW_026116194.1:0-25985 GCF_001640805.2 Lates calcarifer
GACAAACTAAGAACTCAGCCACACGGACTTGAAAGTTTCTTCTTTACAATATTAGTAAACAAGCATTATGTTGAAAGCATAATTTGCTGTCGGGAGAGCCTTTCCTCTTTCCCTCTTTTGTGCACTGTATACAAGCTCAGTGTGTGAATAAGCGCTTTTCCCAGCGTTTTGAGGCTTATTCAGCTCAGAATGGCTTAATACTGCACTATCTGACCAGGACAAGACAAACTAAGAACTCAGCCACACGGACTTGAAAGTTTCTTAATTTACAATATTAGTAAACAAGCATTATGGTAATTTGCTGTCGGAGAGCCTTTCCCTCTTTTTGTGCACTGTATACAAGCTCAGTGTGTGAATAAGCGCTTTTCCCAGCGTTTTGAGGCTTATTCAGCTCAGAATGGCTTAATACTGCACTATCTGACCAGGACAAGACAAACTAAGAACTCAGCCACACGGACTTGAAAGTTTCTTATTTACAATATTAGTAACAAGCATTATGGTTGAAAGCCATAATTTGCTGTCGGGAGAGCTTTCCCTCTTTCCCTCTTTTGTGCACTGTATACAAGCTCAGTGTGTGAATAAGCGCTTTTCCCAGCGTTTTGAGGCTTATTCAGCTCAGAATGGCTTAATACTGCACTATCTGACCAGGACAAGACAAACTAAGAACTCAGCCACACGGACTTGAAAGTTTCTTCTTTTACAATATTAGTAACAAGCATTATGGTAATTTGCTGTCGGAGAGCCTTTCCTCTTTCCCTCTTTTGTGCACTGTATACAAGCTCAGTGTGTGAATAAGCGCTTTTCCCAGCGTTTTGAGGCTTATTCAGCTCAGAATGGCTTAATACTGCACTATCTGACCAGGACAAGACAAACTAAGAACTCAGCCACACGGACTTGAAAGTTTCTTAATTTCAATATTAGTAAAACACCATAATTTGCTGTCGGGAGAGCCTTTCCCTCTTTCCCTCTTTGTGCACTGTAACAATCAGTGTGTGAATAAGCGCTTTTCCCAGCGTTTTGAGGCTTATTCAGCTCAGAATGGCTTAATACTGCACTATCTGACCAGGACAAGACAAACTAAGAACTCAGCCACACGGACTTGAAAGTTTCTTAATTTACAATATTAGTAAACAAGCATTATGGTTGAAAGCCATAATTTGCTGTCGGGAGAGCCTTTCCCTCTTTCCCTCTTTTGTGCACTGTATACAAGCTCAGTGTGTGAATAAGCGCTTTTCCCAGCGTTTTGAGGCTTATTCAGCTCAGAATGGCTTAATACTGCACTATCTGACCAGGACAAGACAAACTAAGAACTCAGCCACACGGACTTGAAAGTTTCTTAATTACAATATTAGTAAACAAGCATTATGGTTGAAAGCCATAATTTGCTGTCGGGAGAGCCTTTCCCTCTTTCCCTCTTTTGTGCACTGTATACAAGCTCAGTGTGTGAATAAGCGCTTTTCCCAGCGTTTTGAGGCTTATTCAGCTCAGAATGGCTTAATACTGCACTATCTGACCAGGACAAGACAAACTAAGAACTCAGCCACACGGACTTGAAAGTTTCTTATTTACAATATTAGTAAACAAGCATTATGGTTGAAAGCCATAATTTGCTGTCGGGAGAGCCTTTCCTCTTCCCTCTTTTGTGCACTGTATACAATCTCAGTGTGTGAATAAGCGCTTTTCCCAGCGTTTTGAGGCTTATTCAGCTCAGAATGGCTTAATACTGCACTATCTGACCAGGACAACAAACTAAGAACTCAGCCACACGGACTTGAAAGTTTTAATTTACAATATTAGTAAACAAGCATTATGGTTGAAACCATAATTTGCTGTCGGGAGAGCCTTTCCCTCTTTCTTTTGTGCACTGTATACAAGCTCAGTGTGTGAATAAGCGCTTTTCCCAGCGTTTTGAGGCTTATTCAGCTCAGAATGGCTTAATACTGCACTATCTGACCAGGACAGACAAACTAAGAACTCAGCCACACGGACTTGAAAGTTTAATTTACAATATTAGTAAACAAGCATTATGGTTGAATAATTTGCTGTCGGGAGAGCCTTTCCCTCTTTGTGCACTGTATACAAGCTCAGTGTGTGAATAAGCGCTTTTCCCAGCGTTTTGAGGCTTATTCAGCTCAGAATGGCTTAATACTGCACTATCTGACCAGGACAAGACAAACTAAGAACTCAGCCACGGACTTGAAAGTTTCTTAATTTACAATATTAGTAAACAAGCATTATGGTAATTTGCTGTCGGGAGAGCCTTTCCCTCTTTCCCTTTTTTGTGCACTGTATACAGCTCAGTGTGTGAATAAGCGCTTTTCCCAGCGTTTTGAGGCTTATTCAGCTCAGAATGGCTTAATACTGCACTATCTGACCAGGACAAGACAAACTAAGAACTCAGCCACACGGACTTGAAAGTTTCTTAATTTACAATATTAGTAAACAAGCATTATGGTTGAAAGCCATAATTTGCTGTCGGGAGAGCCTTTCCCTCTTTCCCTCTTTTGTGCACTGTATACAAGCTCAGTGTGTGAATAAGCGCTTTTCCCAGCGTTTTGAGGCTTATTCAGCTCAGAATGGCTTAATACTGCACTATCTGACCAGGACAAGACAAACTAAGAACTCAGCCACACGGACTTGAAAGTTTCTTATTTACAATATTAGTAAACAAGCATTATGGTTGAAAGCCATAATTTGCTGTCGGGAGAGCCTTTCCCTCTTTCCCTCTTTTGTGCACTGTATACAAGCTCAGTGTGTGAATAAGCGCTTTTCCCAGCGTTTTGAGGCTTATTCAGCTCAGAATGGCTTAATACTGCACTATCTGACCAGGACAAGACAAACTAAGAACTCAGCCACACGGACTTGAAAGTTTCTTAATTTACAATATTAGTAAACAAGCATTATGGTAATTTGCTGTCGGGAGAGCCTTTCCTCTTTCCCTCTTTTGTGCACTGTATACAAGCTCAGTGTGTGAATAAGCGCTTTTCCCAGCGTTTTGAGGCTTATTCAGCTCAGAATGGCTTAATACTGCACTATCTGACCAGGACAAGACAAACTAAGAACTCAGCCACACGGACTTGAAAGTTCTTAATTTACAATATTAGTAAACAAGCATTATGGTTGAAAGCCATAATTTGCTGTCGGGAGAGCTTTCCCTCTTTCCCTCTTTTGTGCACTGTATACAAGCTCAGTGTGTGAATAAGCGCTTTTCCCAGCGTTTTGAGGCTTATTCAGCTCAGAATGGCTTAATACTGCACTATCTGACCAGGACAAGACAAACTAAGAACTCAGCCACACGGACTTGAAAGTTTCTTAATTTACAATATTAGTAAACAAGCATTATGGTTGAAAGCCATAATTTGCTGTCGGGAGAGCCTTTCCCTCTTTCCCTCTTTGTGCACTGTATACAAGCTCAGTGTGTGAATAAGCGCTTTTCCCAGCGTTTTGAGGCTTATTCAGCTCAGAATGGCTTAATACTGCACTATCTGACCAGGACAAGACAAACTAAGAACTCAGCACACGGACTTGAAAGTTTCTTATTTACAATATTAGTAAACAAGCATTATGGTAATTTGCTGTCGGGAGAGCCTTTCCCTCTTTTGTGCACTGTATAGCTCAGTGTGTGAATAAGCGCTTTTCCAGCGTTTTGAGGCTTATTCAGCTCAGAATGGCTTAATACTGCACTATCTGACCAGGACAAGACAAACTAAGAACTCAGCCACACGGACTTGAAAGTTTCTTAATTTACAATATTAGTAAACAAGCATTATGGTAATTTGCTGTCGGAGAGCCTTTCCCTCTTCCCTCTTTGTGCACTGTATACAAGCTCAGTGTGTGAATAAGCGCTTTTCCCAGCGTTTTGAGGCTTATTCAGCTCAGAATGGCTTAATACTGCACTATCTGACCAGGACAAGACAAACTAAGAACTCAGCCACACGGACTTGAAAGTTCTTAATTTACAATATTAGTAAACAGCATTATGGTAATTTCTGTCGGGAGAGCCTTTCCCTCTTTCCCTCTTTTGTGCACTGTATACAAGCTCAGTGTGTGAATAAGCGCTTTTCCCAGCGTTTTGAGGCTTATTCAGCTCAGAATGGCTTAATACTGCACTATCTGACCAGGACAAGACAAACTAAGAACTCAGCCACACGGACTTGAAAGTTTCTTAATTTACAATATTAGTAAACAAGCATTATGGTAAATTTGCTGTCGGGAGAGCCTTTCCCTCTTTCCCTCTTTGTGCACTGTATACAAGCTCAGTGTGTGAATAAGCGCTTTCCCAGCGTTTTGAGGCTTATTCAGCTCAGAATGGCTTAATACTGCACTATCTGACCAGGACAAGACAAACTAAGAACTCAGCCACACGGACTTGAAAGTTTCTTAATTTACAATATTAGTAAACAAGCATTATGGTTGAAAGCCATAATTTGCTGTCGGGAGAGCCTTTCCCTCTTTCCCTCTTTTGTGCACTGTATACAAGCTCAGTGTGTGAATAAGCGCTTTTCCCAGCGTTTTGAGGCTTATTCAGCTCAGAATGGCTTAATACTGCACTATCTGACCAGGACAAGACAAACTAAGAACTCAGCCACACGGACTTGAAAGTTTCTTATTTACAATATTAGTAAACAAGCATTATGGTTGAATAATTTGCTGTCGGGAGAGCCTTTCCCTCTTTTGTGCACTGTATACAAGCTCAGTGTGTGAATAAGCGCTTTTCCCAGCGTTTTGAGGCTTATTCAGCTCAGAATGGCTTAATACTGCACTATCTGACCAGGACAAGACAAACTAAGAACTCAGCCACACGGACTTGAAAGTTTCTTAATTTACAATATTAGTAAACAAGCATTATTAATTTGCTGTCGGGAGAGCCTTTCCTCTTTCCCTCTTTGTGCACTGTATACAAGCTCAGTGTGTGAATAAGCGCTTTTCCCAGCGTTTTGAGGCTTATTCAGCTCAGAATGGCTTAATACTGCACTATCTGACCAGGACAAGACAAACTAAGAACTCAGCCACACGGACTTGAAAGTTTCTTAATTTACAATATTAGTAAACAATTATGTAATTTGCTGTCGGGAGAGCCTTTCCCTCTTTCCCTCTTTTGTGCACTGTATACAAGCTCAGTGTGTGAATAAGCGCTTTTCCCAGCGTTTTGAGGCTTATTCAGCTCAGAATGGCTTAATACTGCACTATCTGACCAGGACAAGACAAACTAAGAACTCAGCCACACGGACTTGAAAGTTTCTTAATTTACAATATTAGTAAACAAGCATTAAAATTTGCTGTCGGGAGAGCCTTTCCTCTTTCCCTCTTTTGTGCACTGTATACAAGCTCAGTGTGTGAATAAGCGCTTTTCCCAGCGTTTTGAGGCTTATTCAGCTCAGAATGGCTTAATACTGCACTATCTGACCAGGACAAGACAAACTAAGAACTCAGCCACACGGACTTGAAAGTTTCTTAATTTACAATATTAGTAAACAAGCATTATGGTTGAAAGCCATAATTTGCTGTCGGGAGAGCCTTTCCCTCTTTCCCTCTTTGTGCACTGTATACAAGCTCAGTGTGTGAATAAGCGCTTTTCCCAGCGTTTTGAGGCTTATTCAGCTCAGAATGGCTTAATACTGCACTATCTGACCAGGACAAGACAAACTAAGAACTCAGCCACACGGACTTGAAAGTTTTAATTTACAATATTAGTAAACAAGCATTATGGTAATTTGCTGTCGGGAGAGCCTTTCCCTCTTTTGTGCACTGTATACAAGCTCAGTGTGTGAATAAGCGCTTTTCCCAGCGTTTTGAGGCTTATTCAGCTCAGAATGGCTTAATACTGCACTATCTGACCAGGACAAGACAAACTAAGAACTCAGCCACACGGACTTGAAAGTTTCTTATTTACAATATTAGTAAACAAGCATTATGGTTGAAAGCCTGTCGGGAGAGCCTTTCCCTCTTTCCCTCTTTGTGCACTGTATACAAGCTCAGTGTGTGAATAAGCGCTTTTCCCAGCGTTTTGAGGCTTATTCAGCTCAGAATGGCTTAATACTGCACTATCTGACCAGGACAAGACAAACTAAGAACTCAGCCACACGGACTTGAAAGTTTCTTAATTTACAATATTAGTAAACAATTATGGTTGAAAGCCATAATTTGCTGTCGGGAGAGCCTTTCCCTCTTTCCTCTTTTGTGCACTGTATACAAGCTCAGTGTGTGAATAAGCGCTTTTCCCAGCGTTTTGAGGCTTATTCAGCTCAGAATGGCTTAATACTGCACTATCTGACCAGGACAAGACAAACTAAGAACTCAGCCACACGGACTTGAAAGTTTCTTATTTTACAATATTAGTAAACAAGCATTATGGTAATTTGCTGTCGGGAGAGCCTTTCCCTCTTTCCTCTTTTGCACTGTATACAAGCTCAGTGTGTGAATAAGCGCTTTTCCCAGCGTTTTGAGGCTTATTCAGCTCAGAATGGCTTAATACTGCACTATCTGACCAGGACAAGACAAACTAAGAACTCAGCCACACGGACTTGAAAGTTTCTTAATTTACAATATTAGTAAACAAGCATTATGGTTGAAAGCCATAATTTGCTGTCGGAGAGCCTTTCCCTCTTTCCCTCTTTTGTGCACTGTATACAAGCTCAGTGTGTGAATAAGCGCTTTTCCCAGCGTTTTGAGGCTTATTCAGCTCAGAATGGCTTAATACTGCACTATCTGACCAGGACAAGACAAACTAAGAACTCAGCCACACGGACTTGAAAGTTTTAATTTACAATATTAGTAAAAGCATTATGGTTGAAAGCCATAATTTGCTGTCGGGAGAGCCTTTCTTTCCCTCTTTTGTGCACTGTATACAATCAGTGTGTGAATAAGCGCTTTTCCCAGCGTTTTGAGGCTTATTCAGCTCAGAATGGCTTAATACTGCACTATCTGACCAGGACAAGACAAACTAAGAAGCCACACGGACTTGAAAGTTCTTAATTTACAATATTAGTAAACAAGCATTATGGTTGAAAGCCATAATTTGCTGTCGGGAGAGCCTTTCCCTCTTTCCCTCTTTTGTGCACTGTATACAAGCTCAGTGTGTGAATAAGCGCTTTTCCCAGCGTTTTGAGGCTTATTCAGCTCAGAATGGCTTAATACTGCACTATCTGACCAGGACAAGACAACTAAGAACTCAGCCACACGGACTTGAAAGTTTCTTAATTTACAATATTAGTAAACAAGCATTATGGTTGAAAGCCATAATTTGCTGTCGGGAGAGCCTTTCCCTCCCTCTTTTGTGCACTGTATACAAGCTCAGTGTGTGAATAAGCGCTTTTCCCAGCGTTTTGAGGCTTATTCAGCTCAGAATGGCTTAATACTGCACTATCTGACCAGGACAAGACAAACTAAGAACTCAGCCACACGGACTTGAAAGTTTCTTAATTTACAATATTAGTAAACAGCATTATGGTTGAATTTTGCTGTCGGGAGAGCCTTTCCCTTTCCCTCTTTTGTGCACTGTATACAAGCTCAGTGTGTGAATAAGCGCTTTTCCCAGCGTTTTGAGGCTTATTCAGCTCAGAATGGCTTAATACTGCACTATCTGACCAGGACAAGACAAACTAAGAACTCAGCCACACGGACTTGAAAGTTTCTTATTTACAATATTAGTAAACAAGCATTATGGTAATTTGCTGTCGGGAGAGCCTTTCCCTCTTTCCCTCTTTTGTGCACTGTATACAAGCTCAGTGTGTGAATAAGCGCTTTTCCCAGCGTTTTGAGGCTTATTCAGCTCAGAATGGCTTAATACTGCACTATCTGACCAGGACAAGACAAACTAAGAACTCAGCCACACGGACTTGAAAGTTTCTTAATTTACAATATTAGTAAACAAGCATTATGGTTGAAAGCCATAATTTGCTGTCGGGAGAGCCTTTCCCTCTTTCCCTCTTTTGTGCACTGTATACAAGCTCAGTGTGTGAATAAGCGCTTTTCCCAGCGTTTTGAGGCTTATTCAGCTCAGAATGGCTTAATACTGCACTATCTGACCAGGACAAGACAAACTAAGAACTCAGCCACACGGACTTGAAAGTTTCTTAATTTACAATATTAGTAAACAAGCATTATGGTTGAAAGCCATAATTTGCTGTCGGGAGAGCCTTTCCCTCTTTCCCTCTTTTGTGCACTGTATACAAGCTCAGTGTGTGAATAAGCGCTTTTCCCAGCGTTTTGAGGCTTATTCAGCTCAGAATGGCTTAATACTGCACTATCTGACCAGGACAAGACAAACTAAGAACTCAGCCACACGGACTTGAAAGTTTTTTTACAATATTAGTAAACAAGCATTATGTTGAAAGTAATTTGCTGTCGGGAGAGCCTTTCCCTCTTTCCCTCTTTTGTGCACTGTATACAAGCTCAGTGTGTGAATAAGCGCTTTTCCCAGCGTTTTGAGGCTTATTCAGCTCAGAATGGCTTAATACTGCACTATCTGACCAGGACAAGACAAACTAAGAACTCAGCCACACGGACTTGAAAGTTTCTTAATTTACAATATTAGTAAACAAGCATTATGGTAATTTGCTGTCGGGAGAGCCTTTCCCTCTTTCCCTCTTTTGTGCACTGTATACAAGCTCAGTGTGTGAATAAGCGCTTTTCCCAGCGTTTTGAGGCTTATTCAGCTCAGAATGGCTTAATACTGCACTATCTGACCAGGACAAGACAAACTAAGAACTCAGCCACACGGACTTGAAAGTTTCTTATTTACAATATTAGTAAACAAGCATTATGGTTGAAAGCCATAATTTGCTGTCGGGAGAGCCTTTCCCTCTTTCCCTCTTTTGTGCACTGTATACAAGCTCAGTGTGTGAATAAGCGCTTTTCCCAGCGTTTTGAGGCTTATTCAGCTCAGAATGGCTTAATACTGCACTATCTGACCAGGACAAGACAAACTAAGAACTCAGCCACACGGACTTGAAAGTTTCTTAATTTACAATATTAGTAAACAAGCATTATGGTTGAAAGCCATAATTTGCTGTCGGGAGAGCCTTTCCCTCTTTCCCTCTTTTGTGCACTGTATACAAGCTCAGTGTGTGAATAAGCGCTTTTCCCAGCGTTTTGAGGCTTATTCAGCTCAGAATGGCTTAATACTGCACTATCTGACCAGGACAAGACAAACTAAGAACTCAGCCACACGGACTTGAAAGTTTCTTAATTTACAATATTAGTAAACAAGCATTATGGTTGAAAGCCATAATTTGCTGTCGGGAGAGCCTTTCCCTCTTTTGTGCACTGTATACAAGCTCAGTGTGTGAATAAGCGCTTTTCCAGCGTTTTGAGGCTTATTCAGCTCAGAATGGCTTAATACTGCACTATCTGACCAGGACAAGACAAACTAAGAACTCAGCCACACGGACTTGAAAGTTTCTTAATTTACAATATTAGTAAACAAGCATTATGGTATTTGCTGTCGGGAGAGCCTTTCCCTCTTTCCTCTTTTGTGCACTGTATACAAGCTCAGTGTGTGAATAAGCGCTTTTCCCAGCGTTTTGAGGCTTATTCAGCTCAGAATGGCTTAATACTGCACTATCTGACCAGGACAAGACAAACTAAGAACTCAGCCACACGGACTTGAAAGTTTCTTAATTTACAATATTAGTAAACAAGCATTATGGTAATTTGCTGTCGGAGAGCCTTTCCCTCTTTTGTGCACTGTATACAAGCTCAGTGTGTGAATAAGCGCTTTTCCCAGCGTTTTGAGGCTTATTCAGCTCAGAATGGCTTAATACTGCACTATCTGACCAGGACAAGACAAACTAAGAACTCAGCCACACGGACTTGAAAGTTTCTTAATTTACAATATTAGTAAACAAGCATTATGGTTGAAAGCCATAATTTGCTGTCGGGAGAGCCTTTCCCTCTTTCCCTCTTTTGTGCACTGTATACAAGCTCAGTGTGTGAATAAGCGCTTTTCCCAGCGTTTTGAGGCTTATTCAGCTCAGAATGGCTTAATACTGCACTATCTGACCAGGACAAGACAAACTAAGAACTCAGCCACACGGACTTGAAAGTTTCTTATTTACAATATTAGTAAACAAGCATTATGGTTGAAAGCCATAATTTCTGTCGGGAGAGCCTTTCCCTCTTTCCCTCTTTTGTGCACTGTATACAAGCTCAGTGTGTGAATAAGCGCTTTTCCCAGCGTTTTGAGGCTTATTCAGCTCAGAATGGCTTAATACTGCACTATCTGACCAGGACAAGACAAACTAAGAACTCAGCCACACGGACTTGAAAGTTTCTTAATTTACAATATTAGTAAACAAGCATTATGGTTGAAAGCCATAATTTGCTGTCGGGAGAGCCTTTCCCTCTTTCCCTCTTTTGTGCACTGTATACAAGCTCAGTGTGTGAATAAGCGCTTTTCCCAGCGTTTTGAGGCTTATTCAGCTCAGAATGGCTTAATACTGCACTATCTGACCAGGACAAGACAAACTAAGAACTCAGCCACACGGACTTGAAAGTTTCTTAATTTACAATATTAGTAAACAAGCATTATGGTTGAAAGCCATAATTTGCTGTCGGGAGAGCCTTTCCCTCTTTCCCTCTTTTGTGCACTGTATACAATCAGTGTGTGAATAAGCGCTTTTCCCAGCGTTTTGAGGCTTATTCAGCTCAGAATGGCTTAATACTGCACTATCTGACCAGGACAAGACAAACTAAGAACTCAGCCACACGGACTTGAAAGTTTCTTATTTTACAATATTAGTAAACAAGCATTATGGTTGAAAGCCATAATTTGCTGTCGGAGAGCCTTTCCCTCTTTCCCTTTTGTGCACTGTATACAAGCTCAGTGTGTGAATAAGCGCTTTTCCCAGCGTTTTGAGGCTTATTCAGCTCAGAATGGCTTAATACTGCACTATCTGACCAGGACAAGACAAACTAAGAACTCAGCCACACGGACTTGAAAGTTTCTTAATTTACAATATTAGTAAACAAGCATTATGGTGAAAGCCATAATTTGCTGTCGGGAGAGCCTTTCCCTCTTTCCCTCTTTGTGCACTGTATACAAGCTCAGTGTGTGAATAAGCGCTTTTCCCAGCGTTTTGAGGCTTATTCAGCTCAGAATGGCTTAATACTGCACTATCTGACCAGGACAAGACAAACTAAGAACTCAGCCACACGGACTTGAAAGTTTCTTATTTACAATATTAGTAAACAAGCATTATGGTTGAAAGCCATAATTTGCTGTCGGAGAGCCTTTCCCTCTTTCCCTTTTGTGCACTGTATACAAGCTCAGTGTGTGAATAAGCGCTTTTCCCAGCGTTTTGAGGCTTATTCAGCTCAGAATGGCTTAATACTGCACTATCTGACCAGGACAAGACAAACTAAGAACTCAGCCACACGGACTTGAAAGTTTCTTAATTTACAATATTAGTAAACAAGCATTATGGTTGAAAGCCATAATTTGCTGTCGGAGAGCCTTTCCCTCTTTCCCTCTTTTGTGCACTGTATACAAGCTCAGTGTGTGAATAAGCGCTTTTCCCAGCGTTTTGAGGCTTATTCAGCTCAGAATGGCTTAATACTGCACTATCTGACCAGGACAAGACAAACTAAGAACTCAGCCACACGGACTTGAAAGTTTCTTATTTACAATATTAGTAAACAAGCATTACCATAATTTGCTGTCGGGAGAGCCTTTCCCTCTTCCCTCTTTTGTGCACTGTATACAAGCTCAGTGTGTGAATAAGCGCTTTTCCCAGCGTTTTGAGGCTTATTCAGCTCAGAATGGCTTAATACTGCACTATCTGACCAGGACAAGACAAACTAAGAACTCAGCCACACGGACTTGAAAGTTTCTTATTTACAATATTAGTAAACAAGCATTATGGTTGAAAGCCATAATTTGCTGTCGGGAGAGCCTTTCCCTCTTTCCCTCTTTTGTGCACTGTATACAAGCTCAGTGTGTGAATAAGCGCTTTTCCCAGCGTTTTGAGGCTTATTCAGCTCAGAATGGCTTAATACTGCACTATCTGACCAGGACAAGACAAACTAAGAACTCAGCCACACGGACTTGAAAGTTTCTTAATTTACAATATTAGTAAACAAGCATTATGGTTGAAAGCCATAATTTGCTGTCGGAGAGCCTTTCCCTCTTTCCCTCTTTTGTGCACTGTATACAAGCTCAGTGTGTGAATAAGCGCTTTTCCCAGCGTTTTGAGGCTTATTCAGCTCAGAATGGCTTAATACTGCACTATCTGACCAGGACAAGACAAACTAAGAACTCAGCCACACGGACTTGAAAGTTTCTTAATTTACAATATTAGTAAACAAGCATTATGGTTGAAAGCCATAATTTGCTGTCGGGAGAGCCTTTCCCTCTTTCCCTCTTTTGTGCACTGTATACAAGCTCAGTGTGTGAATAAGCGCTTTTCCCAGCGTTTTGAGGCTTATTCAGCTCAGAATGGCTTAATACTGCACTATCTGACCAGGACAAGACAAACTAAGAACTCAGCCACACGGACTTGAAAGTTTCTTAATTTACAATATTAGTAAACAAGCATTATGGTAATTTGCTGTCGGGAGAGCCTTTCCCTCTTTTGTGCACTGTATACAAGCTCAGTGTGTGAATAAGCGCTTTTCCCAGCGTTTTGAGGCTTATTCAGCTCAGAATGGCTTAATACTGCACTATCTGACCAGGACAAGACAAACTAAGAACTCAGCCACACGGACTTGAAAGTTTCTTAATTTACAATATTAGTAAACAAGCATTATGGTAATTTGCTGTCGGGAGAGCCTTTCCCTCTTTCCCTCTTTTGTGCACTGTATACAAGCTCAGTGTGTGAATAAGCGCTTTTCCCAGCGTTTTGAGGCTTATTCAGCTCAGAATGGCTTAATACTGCACTATCTGACCAGGACAAGACAAACTAAGAACTCAGCCACACGGACTTGAAAGTTTCTTATTTACAATATTAGTAAACAAGCATTATGGTTGAAAGCCATAATTTGCTGTCGGGAGAGCCTTTCCCTCTTTCCCTCTTTTGTGCACTGTATACAAGCTCAGTGTGTGAATAAGCGCTTTTCCCAGCGTTTTGAGGCTTATTCAGCTCAGAATGGCTTAATACTGCACTATCTGACCAGGACAAGACAAACTAAGAACTCAGCCACACGGACTTGAAAGTTTCTTAATTTACAATATTAGTAAACAAGCATTATGGTTGAAAGCCATAATTTGCTGTCGGGAGAGCCTTTCCCTCTTTCCCTCTTTTGTGCACTGTATACAAGCTCAGTGTGTGAATAAGCGCTTTTCCCAGCGTTTTGAGGCTTATTCAGCTCAGAATGGCTTAATACTGCACTATCTGACCAGGACAAGACAAACTAAGAACTCAGCCACACGGACTTGAAAGTTTCTTAATTTACAATATTAGTAAACAAGCATTATGGTTGAAAGCCATAATTTGCTGTCGGGAGAGCCTTTCCCTCTTTCCCTCTTTTGTGCACTGTATACAAGCTCAGTGTGTGAATAAGCGCTTTTCCCAGCGTTTTGAGGCTTATTCAGCTCAGAATGGCTTAATACTGCACTATCTGACCAGGACAAGACAAACTAAGAACTCAGCCACACGGACTTGAAAGTTTCTTAACAATATTAGTAAACAAGCATTATGGTTGAAAGCCATAATTTGCTGTCGGGAGAGCCTTTCCCTTTCCCTCTTTTGTGCACTGTATACAAGCTCAGTGTGTGAATAAGCGCTTTTCCCAGCGTTTTGAGGCTTATTCAGCTCAGAATGGCTTAATACTGCACTATCTGACCAGGACAAGACAAACTAAGAACTCAGCCACACGGACTTGAAAGTTTCTTAATTTACAATATTAGTAAACAAGCATTATGGTTGAAAGCCATAATTTGCTGTCGGGAGAGCCTTTCCCTCTTTCCCTCTTTTGTGCACTGTATACAAGCTCAGTGTGTGAATAAGCGCTTTTCCCAGCGTTTTGAGGCTTATTCAGCTCAGAATGGCTTAATACTGCACTATCTGACCAGGACAAGACAAACTAAGAACTCAGCCACACGGACTTGAAAGTTTCTTAATTTACAATATTAGTAAACAAGCATTATGGTAATTTGCTGTCGGGAGAGCCTTTCCCTCTTTCCCTCTTTTGTGCACTGTATACAAGCTCAGTGTGTGAATAAGCGCTTTTCCCAGCGTTTTGAGGCTTATTCAGCTCAGAATGGCTTAATACTGCACTATCTGACCAGGACAAGACAAACTAAGAACTCAGCCACACGGACTTGAAAGTTTCTTAATTTACAATATTAGTAAACAAGCATTATGGTTGAAAGCCATAATTTGCTGTCGGGAGAGCCTTTCCCTCTTTCCCTCTTTTGTGCACTGTATACAAGCTCAGTGTGTGAATAAGCGCTTTTCCCAGCGTTTTGAGGCTTATTCAGCTCAGAATGGCTTAATACTGCACTATCTGACCAGGACAAGACAAACTAAGAACTCAGCCACACGGACTTGAAAGTTTCTTAATTTACAATATTAGTAAACAAGCATTATGGTTGAAAGCCATAATTTGCTGTCGGGAGAGCCTTTCCCTCTTTCCCTCTTTTGTGCACTGTATACAAGCTCAGTGTGTGAATAAGCGCTTTTCCCAGCGTTTTGAGGCTTATTCAGCTCAGAATGGCTTAATACTGCACTATCTGACCAGGACAAGACAAACTAAGAACTCAGCCACACGGACTTGAAAGTTTCTTAATTTACAATATTAGTAAACAAGCATTATGGTTGAAAGCCATAATTTGCTGTCGGGAGAGCCTTTCCCTCTTTCCCTCTTTTGTGCACTGTATACAAGCTCAGTGTGTGAATAAGCGCTTTTCCCAGCGTTTTGAGGCTTATTCAGCTCAGAATGGCTTAATACTGCACTATCTGACCAGGACAAGACAAACTAAGAACTCAGCCACACGGACTTGAAAGTTTCTTATTTACAATATTAGTAAACAAGCATTATGGTAAAGCCATAATTTGCTGTCGGGAGAGCCTTTCCCTCTTTCCCTCTTTTGTGCACTGTATACAAGCTCAGTGTGTGAATAAGCGCTTTTCCCAGCGTTTTGAGGCTTATTCAGCTCAGAATGGCTTAATACTGCACTATCTGACCAGGACAAGACAAACTAAGAACTCAGCCACACGGACTTGAAAGTTTCTTAATTTACAATATTAGTAAACAAGCATTATGGTTGAAAGCCATAATTTGCTGTCGGGAGAGCCTTTCCCTCTTTCCCTCTTTTGTGCACTGTATACAAGCTCAGTGTGTGAATAAGCGCTTTTCCCAGCGTTTTGAGGCTTATTCAGCTCAGAATGGCTTAATACTGCACTATCTGACCAGGACAAGACAAACTAAGAACTCAGCCACACGGACTTGAAAGTTTCTTAATTTACAATATTAGTAAACAAGCATTATGGTAATTTGCTGTCGGGAGAGCCTTTCCCTCTTTTGTGCACTGTATACAAGCTCAGTGTGTGAATAAGCGCTTTTCCCAGCGTTTTGAGGCTTATTCAGCTCAGAATGGCTTAATACTGCACTATCTGACCAGGACAAGACAAACTAAGAACTCAGCCACACGGACTTGAAAGTTTCTTAATTTACAATATTAGTAAACAAGCATTATGGTAATTTGCTGTCGGGAGAGCCTTTCCCTCTTTCCCTCTTTTGTGCACTGTATACAAGCTCAGTGTGTGAATAAGCGCTTTTCCCAGCGTTTTGAGGCTTATTCAGCTCAGAATGGCTTAATACTGCACTATCTGACCAGGACAAGACAAACTAAGAACTCAGCCACACGGACTTGAAAGTTTCTTAATTTACAATATTAGTAAACAAGCATTATGGTTGAAAGCCATAATTTGCTGTCGGGAGAGCCTTTCCCTCTTTCCCTCTTTTGTGCACTGTATACAAGCTCAGTGTGTGAATAAGCGCTTTTCCCAGCGTTTTGAGGCTTATTCAGCTCAGAATGGCTTAATACTGCACTATCTGACCAGGACAAGACAAACTAAGAACTCAGCCACACGGACTTGAAAGTTTCTTAATTTACAATATTAGTAAACAAGCATTATGGTTGAAAGCCATAATTTGCTGTCGGGAGAGCCTTTCCCTCTTTCCCTTTGTGCACTGTATACAAGCTCAGTGTGTGAATAAGCGCTTTTCCCAGCGTTTTGAGGCTTATTCAGCTCAGAATGGCTTAATACTGCACTATCTGACCAGGACAAGACAAACTAAGAACTCAGCCACACGGACTTGAAAGTTTCTTAATTTACAATATTAGTAAACAAGCATTATGGTTGAAAGCCATAATTTGCTGTCGGGAGAGCCTTTCCCTCTTTCCCTCTTTTGTGCACTGTATACAAGCTCAGTGTGTGAATAAGCGCTTTTCCCAGCGTTTTGAGGCTTATTCAGCTCAGAATGGCTTAATACTGCACTATCTGACCAGGACAAGACAAACTAAGAACTCAGCCACACGGACTTGAAAGTTTCTTAATTTACAATATTAGTAAACAAGCATTATGGTTGAAAGCCATAATTTGCTGTCGGGAGAGCCTTTCCCTCTTTCCCTCTTTTGTGCACTGTATACAAGCTCAGTGTGTGAATAAGCGCTTTTCCCAGCGTTTTGAGGCTTATTCAGCTCAGAATGGCTTAATACTGCACTATCTGACCAGGACAAGACAAACTAAGAACTCAGCCACACGGACTTGAAAGTTTCTTAATTTACAATATTAGTAAACAAGCATTATGGTTGAAAGCCATAATTTGCTGTCGGGAGCCTTTCCCTCTTTCCCTCTTTTGTGCACTGTATACAAGCTCAGTGTGTGAATAAGCGCTTTTCCCAGCGTTTTGAGGCTTATTCAGCTCAGAATGGCTTAATACTGCACTATCTGACCAGGACAAGACAAACTAAGAACTCAGCCACACGGACTTGAAAGTTTCTTAATTTACAATATTAGTAAACAAGCATTATGGTTGAAAGCCATAATTTGCTGTCGGGAGAGCCTTTCCCTCTTTCCCTCTTTTGTGCACTGTATACAAGCTCAGTGTGTGAATAAGCGCTTTTCCCAGCGTTTTGAGGCTTATTCAGCTCAGAATGGCTTAATACTGCACTATCTGACCAGGACAAGACAAACTAAGAACTCAGCCACACGGACTTGAAAGTTTCTTAATTTACAATATTAGTAAACAAGCATTATGGTAATTTGCTGTCGGGAGAGCCTTTCCCTCTTTCCCTCTTTTGTGCACTGTATACAAGCTCAGTGTGTGAATAAGCGCTTTTCCCAGCGTTTTGAGGCTTATTCAGCTCAGAATGGCTTAATACTGCACTATCTGACCAGGACAAGACAAACTAAGAACTCAGCCACACGGACTTGAAAGTTTCTTATTTACAATATTAGTAAACAAGCATTATGGTTGAAAGCCATAATTTGCTGTCGGGAGAGCCTTTCCCTCTTTCCCTCTTTGTGCACTGTATACAAGCTCAGTGTGTGAATAAGCGCTTTTCCCAGCGTTTTGAGGCTTATTCAGCTCAGAATGGCTTAATACTGCACTATCTGACCAGGACAAGACAAACTAAGAACTCAGCCACACGGACTTGAAAGTTTCTTAATTTACAATATTAGTAAACAAGCATTATGGTTGAAAGCCATAATTTGCTGTCGGGAGAGCCTTTCCCTCTTTCCCTCTTTTGTGCACTGTATACAAGCTCAGTGTGTGAATAAGCGCTTTTCCCAGCGTTTTGAGGCTTATTCAGCTCAGAATGGCTTAATACTGCACTATCTGACCAGGACAAGACAAACTAAGAACTCAGCCACACGGACTTGAAAGTTTCTTAATTTACAATATTAGTAAACAAGCATTATGGTTGAAAGCCATAATTTGCTGTCGGGAGAGCCTTTCCCTCTTTCCCTCTTTTGTGCACTGTATACAAGCTCAGTGTGTGAATAAGCGCTTTTCCCAGCGTTTTGAGGCTTATTCAGCTCAGAATGGCTTAATACTGCACTATCTGACCAGGACAAGACAAACTAAGAACTCAGCCACACGGACTTGAAAGTTTCTTAATTTACAATATTAGTAAACAAGCATTATGGTGAAAGCCATAATTTGCTGTCGGGAGAGCCTTTCCCTCTTTCCCTCTTTTGTGCACTGTATACAAGCTCAGTGTGTGAATAAGCGCTTTTCCCAGCGTTTTGAGGCTTATTCAGCTCAGAATGGCTTAATACTGCACTATCTGACCAGGACAAGACAAACTAAGAACTCAGCCACACGGACTTGAAAGTTTCTTAATTTACAATATTAGTAAACAAGCATTATGGTTGAAAGCCATAATTTGCTGTCGGGAGAGCCTTTCCCTCTTTCCCTCTTTTGTGCACTGTATACAAGCTCAGTGTGTGAATAAGCGCTTTTCCCAGCGTTTTGAGGCTTATTCAGCTCAGAATGGCTTAATACTGCACTATCTGACCAGGACAAGACAAACTAAGAACTCAGCCACACGGACTTGAAAGTTTCTTAATTTACAATATTAGTAAACAAGCATTATGGTAATTTTGCTGTCGGAGAGCCTTTCCCTCTTTCCCTCTTTTGTGCACTGTATACAAGCTCAGTGTGTGAATAAGCGCTTTTCCCAGCGTTTTGAGGCTTATTCAGCTCAGAATGGCTTAATACTGCACTATCTGACCAGGACAAGACAAACTAAGAACTCAGCCACACGGACTTGAAAGTTTCTTAATTTACAATATTAGTAAACAAGCATTATGGTAATTTGCTGTCGGGAGAGCCTTTCCCTCTTTCCCTCTTTTGTGCACTGTATACAAGCTCAGTGTGTGAATAAGCGCTTTTCCCAGCGTTTTGAGGCTTATTCAGCTCAGAATGGCTTAATACTGCACTATCTGACCAGGACAAGACAAACTAAGAACTCAGCCACACGGACTTGAAAGTTTCTTATTTACAATATTAGTAAACAAGCATTATGGTTGAAAGCCATAATTTGCTGTCGGGAGAGCCTTTCCCTCTTTCCCTCTTTTGTGCACTGTATACAAGCTCAGTGTGTGAATAAGCGCTTTTCCCAGCGTTTTGAGGCTTATTCAGCTCAGAATGGCTTAATACTGCACTATCTGACCAGGACAAGACAAACTAAGAACTCAGCCACACGGACTTGAAAGTTTCTTAATTTACAATATTAGTAAACAAGCATTATGGTTGAAAGCCATAATTTGCTGTCGGAGAGCCTTTCCCTCTTTTGTGCACTGTATACAAGCTCAGTGTGTGAATAAGCGCTTTTCCCAGCGTTTTGAGGCTTATTCAGCTCAGAATGGCTTAATACTGCACTATCTGACCAGGACAAGACAAACTAAGAACTCAGCCACACGGACTTGAAAGTTTCTTAATTTACAATATTAGTAAACAAGCATTATGGTTGAAAGCCATAATTTGCTGTCGGGAGAGCCTTTCCCTCTTTCCTCTTTTGTGCACTGTATACAAGCTCAGTGTGTGAATAAGCGCTTTTCCAGCGTTTTGAGGCTTATTCAGCTCAGAATGGCTTAATACTGCACTATCTGACCAGGACAAGACAAACTAAGAACTCAGCCACACGGACTTGAAAGTTTCTTAATTTACAATATTAGTAAACAAGCATTAATTTGCTGTCGGGAGAGCCTTTCCCTCTTTCCCTCTTTTGTGCACTGTATACAAGCTCAGTGTGTGAATAAGCGCTTTTCCCAGCGTTTTGAGGCTTATTCAGCTCAGAATGGCTTAATACTGCACTATCTGACCAGGACAAGACAAACTAAGAACTCAGCCACACGGACTTGAAAGTTTCTTAATTTACAATATTAGTAAACAAGCATTATGGTTGAAAGCCATAATTTGCTGTCGGGAGAGCCTTTCCCTCTTTCCCTCTTTTGTGCACTGTATACAAGCTCAGTGTGTGAATAAGCGCTTTTCCCAGCGTTTTGAGGCTTATTCAGCTCAGAATGGCTTAATACTGCACTATCTGACCAGGACAAGACAAACTAAGAACTCAGCCACACGGACTTGAAAGTTTCTTAATTTACAATATTAGTAAACAAGCATTATGGTTGAAAGCCATAATTTGCTGTCGGGAGAGCCTTTCCCTCTTTCCCTCTTTTGTGCACTGTATACAAGCTCAGTGTGTGAATAAGCGCTTTTCCCAGCGTTTTGAGGCTTATTCAGCTCAGAATGGCTTAATACTGCACTATCTGACCAGGACAAGACAAACTAAGAACTCAGCCACACGGACTTGAAAGTTTCTTAATTTACAATATTAAAACAGCATTATGGTAATTTGCTGTCGGGAGAGCCTTTCCCTCTTTCTGTGCACTGTATACAAGCTCAGTGTGTGAATAAGCGCTTTTCCCAGCGTTTTGAGGCTTATTCAGCTCAGAATGGCTTAATACTGCACTATCTGACCAGGACAAGACAAACTAAGAACTCAGCCACACGGACTTGAAAGTTTCTTATTTACAATATTAGTAAACAAGCATTATGTTGAAAGCCATAATTGCTGTCGGGAGAGCCTTTCCCTCTTTCCCTCTTTTGTGCACTGTATACAAGCTCAGTGTGTGAATAAGCGCTTTTCCCAGCGTTTTGAGGCTTATTCAGCTCAGAATGGCTTAATACTGCACTATCTGACCAGGACAAGACAAACTAAGAACTCAGCCACACGGACTTGAAAGTTTCTTAATTTACAATATTAGTAAACAAGCATTATGGTAATTTGCTGTCGGGAGAGCCTTTCCCTCTTTGTGCACTGTATACAAGCTCAGTGTGTGAATAAGCGCTTTTCCCAGCGTTTTGAGGCTTATTCAGCTCAGAATGGCTTAATACTGCACTATCTGACCAGGACAAGACAAACTAAGAACTCAGCCACACGGACTTGAAAGTTTCTTAATTTACAATATTAGTAAACAAGCATTATGGTAATTTGCTGTCGGGAGAGCCTTTCCCTCTTTCCCTCTTTTGTGCACTGTATACAAGCTCAGTGTGTGAATAAGCGCTTTTCCAGCGTTTTGAGGCTTATTCAGCTCAGAATGGCTTAATACTGCACTATCTGACCAGGACAAGACAAACTAAGAACTCAGCCACACGGACTTGAAAGTTTCTTAATTTACAATATTAGTAAACAAGCATTATGGTTGAAAGCCATAATTTGCTGTCGGGAGAGCCTTTCCCTCTTTCCCTCTTTTGTGCACTGTATACAAGCTCAGTGTGTGAATAAGCGCTTTTCCCAGCGTTTTGAGGCTTATTCAGCTCAGAATGGCTTAATACTGCACTATCTGACCAGGACAAGACAAACTAAGAACTCAGCCACACGGACTTGAAAGTTTCTTATTTACAATATTAGTAAACAAGCATTATGGTTGAAAGCCATAATTTGCTGTCGGGAGAGCCTTTCCCTCTTTTGTGCACTGTATACAAGCTCAGTGTGTGAATAAGCGCTTTTCCCAGCGTTTTGAGGCTTATTCAGCTCAGAATGGCTTAATACTGCACTATGACCAGGACAAGACAAACTAAGAACTCAGCCACACGGACTTGAAAGTTTCTTAATTTACAATATTAGTAAACAAGCATTATGCCATAATTTGCTGTCGGGAGAGCCTTTCCCTCTTTCCCTCTTTTGTGCACTGTATACAAGCTCAGTGTGTGAATAAGCGCTTTTCCAGCGTTTTGAGGCTTATTCAGCTCAGAATGGCTTAATACTGCACTATCTGACCAGGACAAGACAAACTAAGAACTCAGCCACACGGACTTGAAAGTTTCTTAATTTACATATTTAGTAAACAAGCATTATGGTTGAAAGCCATAATTGCTGTCGGGAGAGCCTTTCCCTCTTTCCCTCTTTTGTGCACTGTATACAAGCTCAGTGTGTGAATAAGCGCTTTTCCCAGCGTTTTGAGGCTTATTCAGCTCAGAATGGCTTAATACTGCACTATCTGACCAGGACAAGACAAACTAAGAACTCAGCCACACGGACTTGAAAGTTTCTTAATTTACAATATTAGTAAACAAGCATTATGGTTGAAAGCCATAATTTGCTGTCGGAGAGCCTTTCCCTCTTTCCCTCTTTGTGCACTGTATACAAGCTCAGTGTGTGAATAAGCGCTTTTCCCAGCGTTTTGAGGCTTATTCAGCTCAGAATGGCTTAATACTGCACTATCTGACCAGGACAAGACAAACTAAGAACTCAGCCACACGGGACTTGAAAGTTTCTTATTTACAATATTAGTAAACAAGCATTATGGTTGAAAGCCATAATTTCTGTCGGGAGAGCCTTTCCCTCTTTCCTCTTTTGTGCACTGTATACAAGCTCAGTGTGTGAATAAGCTTTTCCCAGCGTTTTGAGGCTTATTCAGCTCAGAATGGCTTAATACTGCACTATCTGACCAGGACAAGACAAACTAAGAACTCAGCCACACGGACTTGAAAGTTTCTTATTTACAATATTAGTAAACAAGCATTATGGTTGAAAGCCATAATTTGCTGTCGGGAGAGCCTTTCCCTCTTTCCCTCTTTTGTGCACTGTATACAAGCTCAGTGTGTGAATAAGCGCTTTTCCCAGCGTTTTGAGGCTTATTCAGCTCAGAATGGCTTAATACTGCACTATCTGACCAGGACAAGACAAACTAAGAACTCAGCCACACGGACTTGAAAGTTTCTTAATTTACAATATTAGTAAACAAGCATTATGGTTGAAAGCCATAATTTGCTGTCGGAGAGCCTTTCCCTCTTTCCCTCTTTTGTGCACTGTATACAAGCTCAGTGTGTGAATAAGCGCTTTTCCCAGCGTTTTGAGGCTTATTCAGCTCAGAATGGCTTAATACTGCACTATCTGACCAGGACAAGACAAACTAAGAACTCAGCCACACGGATTGAAAGTTTCTTAATTTACAATATTAGTAAACAAGCATTATGGTTGAAAGCCATAATTTCTGTCGGAGAGCCTTTCCCTCTTTCCCTCTTTTGTGCACTGTATACAAGCTCAGTGTGTGAATAAGCGCTTTTCCAGCGTTTTGAGGCTTATTCAGCTCAGAATGGCTTAATACTGCACTATCTGACCAGGACAAGACAAACTAAGAACTCAGCCACACGGACTTGAAAGTTTCTTAATTTACAATATTAGTAAACAAGCATTATGGTTGAAAGCCATAATTTGCTGTCGGGAGAGCCTTTCCCTCTTTTGTGCACTGTATACAAGCTCAGTGTGTGAATAAGCGCTTTTCCCAGCGTTTTGAGGCTTATTCAGCTCAGAATGGCTTAATACTGCACTATCTGACCAGGACAAGACAAACTAAGAACTCAGCCACACGGACTTGAAAGTTTCTTAATTTACAATATTAGTAAAAAGCATTATGGTAATTTGCTGTCGGGAGAGCCTTTCCCTCTTTTGTGCACTGTATACAAGCTCAGTGTGTGAATAAGCGCTTTTCCCAGCGTTTTGAGGCTTATTCAGCTCAGAATGGCTTAATACTGCACTATCTGACCAGGACAAGACAAACTAAGAACTCAGCCACACGGACTTGAAAGTTTCTTAATTTACAATATTAGTAAACAAGCATTATGGTAATTTGCTGTCGGGAGAGCCTTTCCCTCTTTCCTCTTTTGTGCACTGTATACAAGCTCAGTGTGTGAATAAGCGCTTTTCCCAGCGTTTTGAGGCTTATTCAGCTCAGAATGGCTTAATACTGCACTATCTGACCAGGACAAGACAAACTAAGAACTCAGCCACACGGACTTGAAAGTTTCTTAATTTACAATATTAGTAAACAAGCATTATGGTTGAAAGCCATAATTTGCTCGGGAGAGCCTTTCCCTCTTTCCTCTTTTGTGCACTGTATACAAGCTCAGTGTGTGAATAAGCGCTTTTCCCAGCGTTTTGAGGCTTATTCAGCTCAGAATGGCTTAATACTGCACTATCTGACCAGGACAAGACAAACTAAGAACTCAGCCACACGGACTTGAAAGTTTCTTAATTTACAATATTAGTAAACAAGCATTATGGTTGAAAGCCATAATTTGCTGTCGGGAGAGCCTTTCCCTCTTTCCCTCTTTTGTGCACTGTATACAAGCTCAGTGTGTGAATAAGCGCTTTTCCCAGCGTTTTGAGGCTTATTCAGCTCAGAATGGCTTAATACTGCACTATCTGACCAGGACAAGACAAACTAAGAACTCAGCCACACGGACTTGAAAGTTTCTTATTTACAATATTAGTAAACAAGCATTATGGTTGAAAGCCATAATTTGCTGTCGGAGAGCCTTTCCCTCTTTCCCTTTTTTGTGCACTGTATACAAGCTCAGTGTGTGAATAAGCGCTTTTCCCAGCGTTTTGAGGCTTATTCAGCTCAGAATGGCTTAATACTGCACTATCTGACCAGACAAGACAAACTAAGAACAGCCACACGGACTTGAAAGTTTCTTAATTTACAATATAGTAAACAAGCATTATGGTTGAAAGCCATAATTTGCTGTCGGAGACTGTATACAAGCTCAGTGTGTGAATAAGCGCTTTTCCAGCGTTTTGAGGCTTATTCAGCTCAGAATGGCTTAATACTGCACTATCTGACCAGGACAAGACAAACTAAGAACTCAGCCACACGGACTTGAAAGTTTCTTAATTTACAATATTAGTAAACAAGCATTATGGTGAAAGCCATAATTTGCTGTCGGGAGAGCCTTTCCCTCTTTCCCTCTTTTGTGCACTGTATACAAGCTCAGTGTGTGAATAAGCGCTTTTCCCAGCGTTTTGAGGCTTATTCAGCTCAGAATGGCTTAATACTGCACTATCTGACCAGGAAGACAAACTAAGAACTCAGCCACACGGACTTGAAAGTTTCTTAATTTACAATATTAGTAAACAAGCATTATGGTAATTTGCTGTCGGGAGAGCCTTTCCCTTTTTCCCTCTTTTGTGCACTGTATACAAGCTCAGTGTGTGAATAAGCGCTTTTCCAGCGTTTGAGGCTTATTCAGCTCAGAATGGCTTAATACTGCACTATCTGACCAGGACAAGACAAACTAAGAACTCAGCCACACGGACTTGAAAGTTTCTTAATTTACAATATTAGTAAACAAGCATTATGGTAATTTGCTGTCGGGAGAGCCTTTCCCTCTTTTGTGCACTGTATACAAGCTCAGTGTGTGAATAGCGCTTTTCCCAGCGTTTTGAGGCTTATTCAGCTCAGAATGGCTTAATACTGCACTATCTGACCAGGACAAGACAAACTAAGAACTCAGCCACGGATTGAAAGTTTCTTTTTACAATATTAGTAAACAAGCATTATGGTAATTTTGCTGTCGGAGAGCCTTTCCCTCTTTCCCTCTTTTGTGCACTGTATACAAGCTCAGTGTGTGAATAAGCGCTTTTCCCAGCGTTTTGAGCTTATTCAGCTCAGAAATGGCTTAATACTGCACTATCTGACCAGGACAAGACAAACTAAGAACTCAGCCACACGGACTTGAAAGTTCTTAATTTACAATATTAGTAAACAAGCATTATGGTTGAATTTTGCTGTCGGGAGAGCCTTTCCCTCTTTCCCTCTTTTGTGCACTGTATACAAGCTCAGTGTGTGAATAAGCGCTTTCCCAGCGTTTTGAGGCTTATTCAGCTCAGAATGGCTTAATACTGCACTATCTGACCAGGACAAGACAAACTAAGAACTCAGCCACACGGACTTGAAAGTTTCTTAATTTACAATATTAGTAAACAAGCATTATGGTTGAAAGCCATAATTTGCTGTCGGGAGAGCCTTCCCTTTCCCTCTTTTGTGCACTGTATACAAGCTCAGTGTGTGAATAAGCGCTTTTCCCAGCGTTTTGAGGCTTATTCAGCTCAGAATGGCTTAATACTGCACTATCTGACCAGGACAAGACAAACTAAGAACTCAGCCACACGGACTTGAAAGTTTCTTAATTTACAATATTAGTAAACAAGCATTATGGTTGAAAGCCATAATTTGCTGTCG
>NW_026116195.1:0-33805 GCF_001640805.2 Lates calcarifer
AGAGGATAGAGGTTCCTTCAATTTTTGTGCTCCTGCTTCCAGCTCTTTCAACTTTCCACTTTTTTTATCACGTTCAGTGGAACTGCAGCTGTCAATCTGTACACAGTGTACCATGTTCTGTGCTTTATCTCTTCACAGAACATGCTCCCCTCCATAACCAAACAAACAAGTGAGGTAGAACAAATCCCATTACACTTCAACTCAAGTCAGCTTATGCTTCATAGCCACTCAGCCCATGGAAGCCACAGAAGCCTTATATGTAACAGGGCTGACCACCCCTGGTGTATTCAGGGGGTGACAGATGTAACAGAGCTGACTTATTGATCAGGGAGTGCTGCTGCCCCCACCAATCTGTCAATCCTATGTGCCAGCAGTGCAAATAGAGCCACCGCAGGCTCAGGAGTGCCATGGATGAAAAATAACACACAGATGGCAGCCAACGGTCCCAGCACAGGAGAGAATTTTGAACAAACTCACCAACCCCTCTCTCCCTACCCAGCACAAACCTATAAACCTACCCTCCTCTTCCTGTTTTTTTTTTCTTCATTTGAAACCATGAAGTTCTTGTTTGTTCCTTTTTTGTTCTTTTGCACATTGTGGTGCAGTACATCAAGTTCACTCTGTGATCTATATGTGTGCCTGAGTAGGTCAGCTGGAGTATATCCATCTCTCAGCTCCATTTGTGGCGGTGAGGAATAAGGAAGTGAACCTGACTGCTGTTCTGTGGCCCAGCCAAGTGGGAACGGTCACCTACATCTGGTGGATCGGAAATAACACAGAGGTACGGTTTACCAACTTCTCTCTGCTCTCTGAGCTCTTACTTCTGTTATGCCTTTGCAACCTACTTAATCGTTGGCGTTTAAGTAGGTTGCTGACTCCTCTACTCCAGAATGTGAGAATCATTATTCTGAGCTATATTTGTGCATCCAGGTTACAAAAAGTGTGGTCTTGTTAATCAGCTTCAATAAAAATGCACAGCATGCTGACATATCAGATAAACCAACAAGCTCAATTACCAATATCCAGTGAAGTGGAACCATAATTTATTCTCATTCTAAACTGCTACAACTAAGGTCTGAAGCTGCCAGAACTATGACTAAAGGGGTCCGTGAAATTAACAAATTTTTCCTCTAAGCCCTAGTGGTAGCAGATAGTATCAGCTTTACGTGTATAGATTTTGAGATCTCAGCCTTTGAAACTTCTGCTGCCACCCCATTACTACGGTGGCCCTGAAGGTCAAAACAATACAACATTTCAGAAAACACTACAACATTTCAGAAAAGACAACAACATTTTAGAAAACACAACATTTCACAAAACACAACAACATTTCACAAAACACAGCATTTCACAAAACACAACATTTCACAAAGCACTACAACATTTCAGAAAACACAACAACATTTCATGAAACAGAAAGGGAGGGACAACAGCTCTTCTTTGTGATTGGACAGAACCCCTGTCAATTCAGAGTTTATCCAGTGATTGTTCTGGGCGCCTGAGCGCTGTATTATGTGCCAACCAGTGAGCATACCTGCTGCATACCTGCTCTTCTGGTGAAGGAGAGACAGGTTATATTTATTTTATGTCAATGAGTAAACAGAACACCCTGCGATGGACTGACAGTCCAGGGTGTACCCTGCCTCTCACCCAATGTCAGCTTAGGATAAGCTCCAGTCCCACACGCTCCTTATACTGTAGTGTTCTGTGAAATGGTGTTGTGTTTTGTGAAATGTTGCTGCATTCTCTGAAATTTTGTAGTGTTTTTTGAAATGTTGTAGTGTTTTGACCTTCAGGGCCACCATAAAATGCAATGGAGGTGAGTGGAAATTTTTTGTGTGTGTCAATCAAAGCAATAAAAAAAATTATATTTTAAAAACTCAACAACAAAGTATCTTTCCAGAAACATGTTGCAGTGTTAAGCAAATGTATATTCTGTAACTTTAACCTCTAATCCATTAGTTATCATCAGTCAATTTTGAGTTGATGGTTTACTCCAGATGCTCTTGTTTCCTCCCAGAGTCCAAAGCCAAGCAGGTTAGATTGCCAGTAGGTGTGAATATCAGCGTAAATGTCAAGTCATTTTTATTGATATAGCACTGAATCATAGCAGAAGTTTGTCTGTCACTATGTATCAACCAGTTACTCATGTAAGAGTTTGTTTGTGCCTTTCCATTGACTTTCTCTATCAAAGTTGCTTTCCAACAACCTGCCACAGCTGCCACAACCACACTTCAGAAGGCACTGTATTCTGATACGCAACTGCTGATGTAGATAGTGATGGCGGAGTGGTGTGGATGTATTTACCATCAAAGCTACCTTAGCCCCTGTAAGTGCCTGCTGCATCCAAAACCCTGGTGATTTCTGAATGTTGGACTATGAGTGGATAGTTAGACAGTTAGAAGTCAATAATAGATATATCACTCGTCTTGTGGCAGAGGCTAACATCTACACCACATCTCAAGCTCCCTTCCAGGATAATATGACCAGAACTTACTGAACATTAAGAGACAAAAATGAAGCAATGGCAGACCACATAAGTTGTATTTGCTCTGGCACCAGTTTTTTCATTCATGCTTCACCAGCTGTGTGGCAACCAGCTGACCGGTAATATGCAATCATTTTCACACAAGCAGAGTGGTTATAATCATTATAACCTGACACTTCTCCTGATTACTCGGTAGATATGCTTAAGCTAATGCTGCTTATTTGCAGTTCTGCAGTTCCCTCCACTGCCACAACCTCCCTTTTATGCTATTAACAGAATTATTGTTACTGCTTGGATCCTTTGAGAGCTCCTTTAAAAAGTAGGGCCTTTGTTCTCCAGATATACTGTAGCTCTATAACCATTTGCTTTAAATGGGGAATTCCATGACCTAAGTCTTCCAACTGAATCTGTATCAACCCCTCCACCCAACTCCCAGTAAGACTGCAAACAAACCAACCCCCCAATATGTTGAAGTAATAATAAGCATTACTAGAATTTATAACTGTAGTGTAATGATTGAATCTCAAATTGTAATCTGTTGTGATGGAAAAAAAAATACATTTGAGCACTCCTGAAGGCACGATGCAATATGTTTTTTGTCAATTGTGTGGATTTATGCCCACATACAGAGAAAACTCTTGCTCAAAATTGTCAGTGGAATTTTAGTAAGAAGCTACTTGAGGGCTAGAAGACACAGTAAGATGATTTTGAGATAATAAAAAACCAACCTCCATCTCTCTGGACCAACAGATGCACTTGCACACTAGTAGCTCAGTATGTACAAATGCTCCACTCTCACTATCTGTCCTCATAATTGTAGTTGTGTAAATGTGTTTGTTCAGCACCAACAGGGGCCTTCCACAAGGACAGCCAGTTATGTCAGTTGGTAATAAACTGCGACAGTATTAGCATTTTATAGCTATTTGAAGAACAAATGGAGATGTGAGTAATGACAAGAAGGAGCTGCTGGTGTCACACAGGGAACTCTCTGTGGGCCATGATACTGTATGCAGCACAGGACAGATTGTTGCAAAGCTCTTTTTGTTTGCTTGTGCACATGTGTGTGTATTTCTAAGTGTGCCAGCAGGCTGACACCTCTGTAGTGTAAATAACAGTAGTGTGAGATGTTAACCAGCCGTTGATAAGGGTCTCTCTCGGGAAGCCCCAGACTCTGACTCTCTCCATCTCTATCTCCCTCTCCCATACCGTTTCTCTCTGTCTCTCTCTCTCCCCCAGCAGCCAGTAATCACCCTAGAGGGAAGTATAGCATGCACATTCTCCCGGGAAGGCATCAATACAGTCACTGTGCAGGTGTCTGCAGGGAATACTATTCTGCAGGACAGAAAAACCATTGCTGTCCATGGTGAGCTGAATCTCTGACTGCATCTCCACTGGGATTCTGTAGCTCTGTAAACACACTGACAAGATGTGTCACCACAGTCTGCCTAATAATATACAGATAGTTGTTTTTCTAATCATTGTTAGAGTATGATCCTACTTAATTACAACTGGGTCTCATTTTTGGTATCTATGGCTATCTGTCATCAGTAACATAACAGTATACTCCCCAAGTAGGTCCACTTTCCAATAAGTCATCTTTTATAAACCGTTGTTCTTATGTTAACTAGATGTTCTTAATCACTTATAATCAATAAAGTAGCATGCCTTGTGCAAAGAGTTTATAAGTTGCTACATACCAAACTAATTGCTGAGATCCAGGAGCATGGCAACATCACTAAAAAGCTCAATGAGGCAAAGCATATGAGGAATTAGATGATCAGACAACCTTAGCCTTAACTAAGGCAAACATTTTTTATCTTAACTGTTAACTGTGGTTTAACTTTAACTTCACGTACTTACATTAGCATTATTCAAGATTCTTGTTGTCACTTTGCTGCATGTTGAAGCACCTGCTAACATTAGAGAGCCGCTGCATCCCTACATCCCCAGCAGGACTTTAAAGTCCTCTGATCAGGGCTTTTTGGTTGTTCCTTGCTCCAGGCTCAGAATGAAAGCAGACTGTGCTTCTGAAATTGTGGCATGTAAACTATGGAACTCACTCCCTTTGGGCTTAAGATCTGTGGACTTCTGTTTTTATGCATTTGATGTTTTATTACCATTATTTATATCTGCATGAACAGATCCACTGGATCAGCACTGGTTTTGATATATTGATATACTGATATATTGATAAAAGCTGATCAAGTCAAATATGTATAATTCAAATTAAATACAATTTCTTTATTAGTGTTGTTGTAAAATCCAGTCTTTCTACTCTCATTCGCTTAGGCAGTGTGGGCCTCGAACTCAATTTGTAGTGCTACAGCTATCCCTGATACATAATATCGCCTTATTTATCACTATATGACATTTACTGGATTTGTTCTCGACATCAGCAGATACCATGAGCTTAGGTGTCAGGTGGATAAACTTTTGGCCTTTTTACAACCTTTCTAGTGGACTTGTTGACTACATTGTACTAGAAGTACTACAAGATCTTAATATTTACTTTTACTAAATTATGGGGAAAAGTGCAAAAATAAGACTGAAGTTGCAATAAACTGGACTTGTAAACATGATGGTAATAAATGAGGTAGATTTTGGTCCACAAGAGTTTTTGAAAGGCTGAACTCTACATTTTATGACAGAAAAGTAAAAGCATCTCACACACATTTACCTCCCTACAGAATATTTCCAATCTCATCTGCTTGCCTTTTCATCAAACCTTGATGACCACAACCCTGATGTTGCCGAATGGAGGCTGGATGTGAGCCGAGTTATCAAGAACTCTCTGATCCAGGTAAAGCTCTCTCAGATCTTTTCATGGAAACTGTTGCTTTACTCTGGTAAATACTGTCACCGCTTGACTGGACCTCTGACGGTGTATGAGTGCAGCATGACCTCCCTGAGGCTTCGAGACATAAATCTGTCTTTTATGATGATAAATGACAAGGCAAGAGGGAGAAGAGGGGGAAAAATATAGTTCAAGAACATGCTGATTGCAGTGGCTCGCACACAGTCTGTGAGTTCAGGGCCATACAATAACGAGATTGTGGATGTTGAAGTGTACAGAAGAATAAATGTCACGATGTGCCTAATGTGTGCTCGGCAGTCACCTGGAGGGATGCTTGGAGTTGACTGCTTTGCAACCTGTCAAGTGTAAGACATAAATCAAACCCACATATGACATGTCAGGTACAGGTTTTGCCTCATTAACTTCATGCTTTTTTTTTTTTTTTTTACAACATCCTCTGAATGTCAATACTTTTCTGATTCCTAGGAAGAAGCAATGTGAGCCTTGCATCATATTTTCACACTTTTTGATCCTGCAAAATCAAAATTGATGCCAAAAATACACCCAGCTCTTCAGTCTTCAGTGAACATGTCTGTTTTGTTATTTGTTATTGACATCGTTTCTTCATGACAACCCCAGCCTGGAAGGCAGAACATGAAAAAAAAACAACAACAACAACTTCCAGATGAAAATATGACATGATAGCTTAAAACATCCATATTCACAATATTCACTGCAGCAAAGCCATGCAAGAGCTGGAACAAGAACCAGGGGCCCTTGCAGTAATCACTGAAAATATTCTGTAAATTACATGCTCTCACAGTTGATAGAGTAAAACAGCAGTTATATGCAATATTATTTTGCTATATGATGTTGTAAATTCAGTGATCAAATAGTGTTGGCTGTTACAAGATGATGCCCTCCTCCCCCTGAATCCAACCAGCCATTCAGTCATTTCACATCCCTTTAAGTGACATTTTGCAGGTTAACTATAACTGTCAAGGACTGCTGTTGGTTGAAAACCTGACCTTCAGTATTTTATTCGTGCACCATTCATCCACTAGTATAATAAGGCTTGTTACTCTTCTGTTTTTCACATTAAAAACCTTTTAAGAGAAGGCTGCAAGGTGTAATACTTAATATTTTTAATATAAAAATTCTGGAGAAAGCGGTGACTTCATTTGTGATAGATAACTCAACATTGTTAGGGTTAACAGGCAAAGTGGAATGCCTGATACGACGATAACAGGTTAACATGAAGGAGGAAGTGCATTATTTAACAAAATAATGATGGAAATATCATACTGGGGATAGGCAGATACTCAATATTAAAGGCAAAGGTGTAGACTGAGAGACTGAGATAGAGAGGAGTGAATTATGAAGTTGCAGGTTTCCCAAACCCCCAAAATGTTGTTGTTGTTGCTGTTTCAAGGATCCCTTATATTGGCAATGTAAAACAAAAATTACAAATGCTGTGCGCTAGTATGTAGTAGTAAATGGCTGGACTGATGATGTCCTAACCATCAACATCAGTTTTAGTGTCTTTTCAGGAGAATTTTAAATAACATCATATGTTAAGTATATATGTATTTTTTATTTTTACAAGAAAAACCACGAAGAGGAGGTGTAATGCTTTTTAAGCCTTGGGTATTGAATGCTTTTTCTCAAACTGTACGCACTCTCAACAATCATCAATGAAATAGGACAGCATGTATGATGCTACTGCTTATAAAGCTTAATTTCTTTGAGTGCATTGTTAATAACTAATGAATAATAATAATAATAATAATAATAAATAATGATTTTGGTTGGTAAATAGTAAGAAGGCAGTATTAAGAAATATTTAATTGTATAAAGAAAACTGAATTCAAAAATGTGATTGGGGCAAAATTACAAAATTATTTTGTTTGTCATTTAAATGAATAATTTGCAATGTGCCTCCTATAGTTTCTGCTGGTTGCCTGACAACTGCTCCCTGCTAAAAAATAGTAAAAAATACAGTCTAACATTAGTAAAATTCTGTTGTAAATCAGAAACTGGTCAGAGAAAAGATAAAGACGATTCTAAATCTGCTTTTGGTATTGCTTTTTGGTACTACATTTCAGTCTGTACCAGAAAAGTGATGAGGTTCTGTACCCCGCCTTTCCTGAACCAAGGGACACCTTCTTTTAAACTCTTTTAACATTCCTTTCCCTCTTGTTCCAGGCTACAGGTGTGAGAGAGGATCAGCTTCTGGTCACTGTTCTCCCAGGTCTACCCACTGCTGCAGAGTTTTTCCTCCTACCTGACAAGCAGTTAACTGAGGGGAAACCAGAGAAGAGCTCTGCTCATTTAGATCAGGTGAAACAACAACCGCTGGTTTGTGTGCTAACGTGTCTGCATTCCTTTTCCCAGCCCTGGATAGTATCTGTGTAGTTAATGAATTTCACCTTGTAACCTCAGTGTAATTCTGCCATAACACCATGCACAAGCCTCAAGCATTGTTTCATTTTTTGTGCTTTGTGAGTCGTGGGGGATCCTTTTTTCTATCACCAGTTTGTCCAGTAACTGCTCACTAAAAGTGATCCCAAATCTGAGTTCCCCCATCCTCCAGCAGATGTCAGTATTGATCTATTGAACCATGTCTAGTTTTTTCCATGGGTCTAATTCTAGAATACGCCTGAGGAATCTCTGCAATAGACTCATCAATAAGCCTGACAAGTATTAACAAGTTATCAAGGGGAATGACTTTTAAACTCCTCCAAGTCACATCCTGTGGGTGTTGGATTGGGAGGGGGTTGGTGCTGGAGACTTAAAAGAGCCTAAAAAGCCAGACAAAGAAATTGTCATGGTTGATCAGTTCACTAAATCACAGGCATATCAAGATGGACCGAATTAGCTCTGAGCCTCACATAATAGTAATGACCGATAATGATTCGTAATCGGCTCTCCGTGGGAAGAATTCCATGGGCATGTGTAGGGAGGGAAACTGGGAAGGAAATCAATTTGATTTTCTTCTTCCCTCTCCACTCACACCTGGTTGATCGCCTCGAAAGATCCTCTCCCACACAAGCCAGTGATAAATCTTCATTCAAGGTTGACATATTAAAAGTGTAGAGTGTGCTCTACTTATCAGGATGTATAATAGATTTACTGACCCTGGTATACATTGGGAAAAAGTAATTAGTCATAGCATGGTCTAAATTTAAACTGTTAAGAAATATAAAGGAGGGAATGAAGAACTACAGAAATTACTCATATCACAATTAATTTAGCAAATGAGGCAGATGAGATAAATGAAGCCTCTGCAGAGCAAAAACAAGGAGATCTGCTGAAAGAAAATTGAGGATTTTTGATAGAAAAATCAGTTTTATGATATTGGAACATCACTTAAAAAGATTGTTTATAAGCATTAAAGCCTTGAGATAGAGATTTATAATTGTGTGAATGAAAGAATCTGTGCAGGGATATAGACTGAGAGTGAATGAGATTGGACTCTGGCTTTCTAAAGTTTACCTTTGGGTCAGGGTAATCTGCCTGATTTATATCAAAGTTAGATGTTCTCAGTGCAGAAGGTTACTTGCCAGTCTGGAAAGCAGAGATCAAATGAGGCTGCATCGTATGCATTATGCATCACAGTGGAAAGGTCCCACAGACAAAGACTCTTACATAAACAGGAAAACTCAGATGGGGTTGTTGGTTGAGGCAGTGAGGTTTTTCTGGGTCATGGGTGCTTACAAATAATGCTATTAAATACAACAGCCGTGCAATAAATACTGTCTTTAGAAGATTCCGTTTTGAAAGTGCATCAGAGTGTTAGTTCAGCCCTGTGGTCATTTTTATGCTTTAATGTACTTACATTGTCCCTCTGTGTTAATGAAGGGCTACTGTACATGTGACAGCTTTAATTCTTGGTCTTGCTTTTTTTAGAACTTAAACCTGCACCAGTCAGTATCTTTCTGAATCCAGTAACTATGTGTAACACACAGGGACTGTCACCCAACCCTGCATTTCCCCGGGGGGTGGGGGGTGCATTTATTTACCAAAGTAATGGACAGGAAATGTGGGATGAGAGAATGAGATGCAGTAAATGGTCTGGTTAAACCAGGGATGCACTTCTCAGATTGTTTATACCCACATGGTATGCACCCTAACCATTGTACCATCCTTTTTTATTTTTGTATTTTTTAATGATGTATTTCTATTTTTTGTCCACACTCTGTACTCTGACAGTGATTCATAAAGTGACGAGGTAGGCGTTTACACCTGAACACCATCAGAGGTGCTGTCAAGGGCAGATGATATTTGGACTCGATTATTTTTCAGTCAGTGCGAAGACTGATCAGAACTATGAACAAATTTTCTCTGAAATGTCAGTTAATAAATGATGAATCCAAACCAAGGATAGATGAGACCATCTCAGAGGTCTGATGATCTCTTTTTTTGTTTGTTTTGCTTTTTTTTGTACAAAATAAAACTCTCCTTTTTAGTAAAAGTCTTCCTCTGTTTCCCAACAGCTCTCTGAGGTTTTGCTCAGCGCCTTGAATCAAAACCTTGTCCAGTTCACACTGCGGCCAGGGGTCCAAGTGACTGTTTATGCAGCACACCTATCAGCAGGTAAAGGAATGCAGCTGCTTGTGTATGTATGGCTCTACCCAGACAGGCCTTTGTACTTCCTGTAGTAAGTGGGACAGAAAATAACGTTTGTAGAAGAGACCTAGATACAGTGGACAGTCAGCTATATTTTTTTAATTATTTTTGCTGCCCCCGTCAACTAACAACCCCAATCCTGTGTCTGATTGGCTCCCACCATGTAGCTACACAGAGACATTCAGAGAGTGAGCATCGTTACAAGTATGTGTGCCTCTTCCTATTGGGGATGCTGCTACTGTCCTAAAGGGGCTTATAAGATAAAGAGTAAGAGAAGTCCATACTACTGTATATTAAACTGATTCATCAATGATTTACATGGGTGTTAATAATCCTGTTCACTGCACATTGCATGATTCAACTGGGTGGAAATACAGGTTGTGTTGGTTGGCGTGATGTTTAGGCTGTGGCTCCTCTCTCCCTGTTTCTGCAGCGCCCCTAGTGGACACCAGCGAGAACCACAGTGGCTCTGCCATGCTAATGCTGTTATCAGTTGTGGTTGTGGGTTTAGCTGTATTTGTCATCTACAAATTCAAGAGGTAAAGTGTTCATGAAATGTCATGTCTATATAGTCGTCACACTATACGCGTTTGGGAGGTGGTGAAAGGTGTTGAAGCATCCTGACAGCTTAGTAAACAAAGGCTGCTTGCAAGGCTACAGAGAAGGTTGATAGCTGCCTGTCAAATGTCTTCGGCGGCATACCCAGCACTCCTCAGTGGAGGATTGGCTTTTCCCTCTCACATCTGTGTGGATCCTGTGGAAATTCTTTTGTCAGGTCATTCTTTGCAAAAGAAATGTCAGTCAGCCTTCAACCGCTATCAATATTAAGCCCTTTGAATGTAGGCAGTTGACCTTTCTGAAATGTTAAATTATGTCTCCTCACCAAGGTGCAGTTTCAAGGGAAAAGGGCACAAAGGGTCATGAAGATTTACTGACAAGCAAAGACCAAATAAAACTTGCGATTTACAGACCTTTATTTGCTTTTAGAATTTGTGTAAATGTTGATTGGCATGCAAATACGCTCAATCGTTTCAACAGAAGGCACAAAGAATTTGAGCAAACAAGTAGAGTCATCTGGTTGCAGATGGTCACACTTAGAATTCTGCTGACCCCCCATTGTATTCTTGCTGACTTTATTTTAGTTAGGCTGTTGTCTTTATCCCTTTGCCTCACTGTAAATCTTCTCTCAAGGAAGATCCCAGGCCTCAACGTCTATGCGCAGATGCAGAATGAAAAAGAACAAGAAATGATGAGTCCAGCTAATCCAACAGAGGCCACACCCAGCTCACAGCGGGACTTGGTGCATTCTTTGGAGATTCTGGACACAGAGTTTAACTCACGGCCCATCGGTAAATATGCACTCTGACTCTTAATCTGTGGCTGCCATTTACATTTTTTATTTCTCCATTGCTTATTTCATATCAGTAGGTTCATGTGGTGTTTTCTCATAAGACTCATCCTGTGCTTTTTGTTGTGTGTTTCTCAGAAGTGAAATGATCCGGTCAGGGGCTGAATGAGAGCTAAACAAAAATGAGTATGATGAAAAGTACAATTAACACATTGCTCTCCTTGGTTCTGTCACCCTTTAATTACCTGAGAATACAGATGAGTGACAAATGAAAGGAAACCAAAATAAAATGTGATGTTCCACCAAAACCATTCAGACCAGCTTCAGTGCAGCTTAGTCTCTGGAGCATGCTACTACAAATAGATGATCAAATGGGTTAAGATCTGGAGACTGTTAAGCCCATGACATATTATTTTCATATTGATCAAACTACTGACTTAGCCTTTGGATTCATTTATTCAGGGTATTCCTAGAATTAGTCACTTGTCTGTATATTCTTTCTGTGGCTCTATGGATTGTGAAATTTTAAGGGATTAACACTGCTGGTTGTTGATGCAGCCATGTTGTTACTGCATACTCAGATTTAAGTTCTGTTTATATTTCCTGTGAGACTATGTACGTTTTAAAAGTTGAGATAGACCGATACTGATACCGATTATCAGTAGCCAAGGAGGCCGATAACCGATATTTGGAGCTGGTATTCATTTGCAGTAAAAGTGAAAATATTGGCGTCAAAATTTTGGACAATACAAACTCAAACATTTAGCTTCATTTAAATGCCTTTAAGCATATGTTTATTAAACAGCTTTTCAGATTTGCAACATGTTAAAGGTTTTTTTTTATCTTAGACAATAGACATCTTTGTTTTAAAATTCTAACAAAAAGTGCAGGGAGCTCCCAGGCTCAGCAGCATGTCTTATAAAGTTAAATGAAAACTTAAACAAATAAATAGCTCCCTAAAGTTTTCTACAGTAAATAAAGTTTTCCAAAATTTCAATATAACTGAAATGTTATTTGATCTTTCACTTATTTCACTTATGTTTGTTTTAAGTTCAAACAAAAACAAAAAGTGCAGGGAATTCCCAGGCTCAGCAGCATCTCTCATAAAGTTAACTGAAATTTTAAATAAATAAATAGCTTTGTGAAGTAAATAAAACGAAGTTAAATAGAATTTGCACAGAAATCAATTAGTAGTCCCAATTGAACAGCACCAGACTGTGGTGCAAAAAGCAGAGTTGTTCAGTGTGTGTGAGCACTGTGCACGCACAGCTTTCACTGCTGATTGACTGTTACCCGTGCCATGGCTCTGCTAACCAATCAGATGGTGCTGTGGGCGGGACAATGTTGGAGACAGAGTAGTGACAGCAGACAGAGAGGCGTGGCTGCATCAGAGCCAAAATAACCCAGTTTTTTATTGATCTCTTATCGGCCGTCGGATTAAAAAAAAAGGCAGATGGCGATATGCGTCAAAATGCCAAATATTGGTGCCGATAATCATCATGGTCGATAATCGGTCTATCCCTATAGGGTAAATAACATTCTCTTTCTTATAAATACATTTTTGAATTCACAAGACATGCAAAGCACCATCTCAGAACAATTAGAAAACAAGCAGTTTTCTTGTGTTTCCTGTTCAAAAAATGTACATTCTCTCACTTTAATAGTGACTATTCATTCTCCATCATCCTCTCTCATCCAATTTAAAACTAAATCCATATCATTTTCAATGTTTAATACTTCTACTAAAACTTTTGCATGACTGTTAGATTAGCTACTTGTAAGCTAACTCAGTAAAATTCACTTTAAAGCTGCACTAACAAATATATTTTTAATTTACAGATGTTGGATGTGTAAATAGACAAAGGTGATAGTGGTTCCAATGTTGTATTTTCAGCTTTAATCACTTAATGCAGCTTTAAAGTATCACCTGTTATAATGAGACCAGTTTTTGCTTCTAATACAAAATATCATCTGATACCCTTGTCCTTCTACTGTCTTTCTCTTTCCTGTTTCCCACAGGATGTATGAAACCTCATGTACATGTGAAATTCTCCACAGAACTCCCCACATACATCGTCTGAACTCTGGACTGGATTACCACTCCAGCTGTGTCATGGATATTTTTTTACCATTTGGGACACAATGGTTTTGAGCTTTATACCTGTGCATGCTGGACCCTGCTGACACATACTGTGCTCTGTTCAAACCAGAAGAAACTGTGTACAGGTTTTCTTTTAACATCATGTCTGATACATTAATCATTTAAAAAATTTCATTTATTTAAACAAGTCAGATACATAATCCAGAAGGGATGCCAGCATGAACTAGCGAAGGGAAAATTGTCATAAACAACAATGTTTTGACTTTGCTTATATAGATAAGATTGGTTTGCTGTTCTATGAAGCAAACAGCAGTAGTGTATTATTTATTCATATAAATATACTTTTATGAAGTATGTTATTGAAGTGAATTACACATTTATTTTGTAAGTCATAAATGTCTATGTTAGAAATGTGTATTTTAATAACATGTCATACTAAACATAAATGCTGTTATAAAAAATGAATAGGGTATTTCAAAGCTTTTTGTTCATTGTCTCTTGGAAAGCTGATTTATGGCACAATACACATTTTCTACTGAAATATTTCTTTTTTTCTGATTTTAATTTATTAACAAAATACGGGGTTTGGTTTTCTGGATTAATTTAAACTTTGCTGTTAATCTAATGCTTCTGGTACTATTTATGATACATACCAGTTTGTAAAATGTTTTGTGCTTCAGCATCTTCTGACTACAACTGATCCCCAAATATCACAAGACATTACACCTTTTAGGAACAGAAGAACAAACTGGGGGACAGCAGGACGACTATCCCACAAAGAAAAATATTCCAAAGTTGTAGTTAGCCACATCCCAATCTACAGCCAACATCCCTACTGGAGGCAGAGAACAATTTATCAAGGCAAAGATTTAAGGTGGCAGTTGGAATGAGAAACAACTACTTTGTGAGAGTATCCAAAGAGTATGGCATTGAGGAAGAGAGAGGCAGAGAGAGAGGTTAAGAGAGATGGAAGAGTGCATTTTGGGGGCATGGTGCATTAAGAGTGTTGTATTGGACAGAAAAAAGAAGAGGTTGACTTCTTGAATCCTTAATGTGGCCAGTCAAGCTCAAGGCTGGCTAAGGTTGGTGACACATTTAGGCTAATGTCCTGACCCAGTCTCGAGTAGCAGCCATCTTCATCCCAGCTCATTATATCGTGCTGTAGGAACAAGAGAACTAGAGCGCAGATGCTACCAGGCTATATGGATGGTTAGCTTGTTCAGAGGACTGTCAAGCCCTGTGGTACTTTGTGTGCAAAATCTGACAGATGTAAATGCCTGATTGATGCCTTTCAAATCTTCCAAGGCAATTTTTCTGGATTTGTTTTTTTTCCTCTCTTTTTACATTGAGGAGGTATGGACACAAAGAGAGTGTGGTTTTGTCTGTTTCAGATGATATTTTCCACAATTGTTCAGCTGTGTCTGCGCAGAAATTGCCCAAGTATGCACCTACGCGCAAAGAGTAGAGGATGTAACTCTGGACCATACAGAAGAGCAGTGATTATACACTTAAATGCAACACTTTGTGTAACATTGCCTCATTTGACCTGCTTAACAACAAACACCCATTTAACACTGTGTCAAGTAAGGAGAAGTTTGTCCCATTTCTTTTACGATGGGACATGAGTTAATAGGTTCTCAAATAATTGTGAGATGCCAAGAGAGGTGGACTTGACCAAATTTCCTTATAGCTCTGCAATGATTAAAAAAAAATGAGGAGCAAACATGATAAAAATGTTACTTTTCCTGGAATGTTGGTGCACATGAAAGCTTGGAAATGGATGTTGAGATGTCCTGTGTATACACAGAGATACAAAGGGCCTGAAGCTTGCAGGTATCTTTGTGTGAGCAGAGTTAACTTTCATATTGAGCTCCAATTGAGCAGTCATTTTACAGTTACTACACTGGCACATGACAAAGCATGTCATTTGTTGGATGTATTCCCCACTGTGTTCCTTGCATTGTTTTTGTTGCTAGTTAGAGTTTTATTGTAGAGAACAGGAAAGCCATTGACCATGATGATCAGCTTTGTATACATTTCTTTGAAGTATGTTTAACAATTACATGCTTCAGTTTGACAACAGAATCAGAGCAAGCATGATTGGTTGTTACCAGGTTTTGTCTGGTACATCAGAATTTATGTAAAGGGACACCTTTCTTTACTTCCCTGGGATGGATTGCTGGGTGCCTCTTGAATTTTAGTAGTGTTGGGGTGGCAAGCATCAAGAGTCTACCACAGTAGATACTTGTGTTTTGACATGTATCACACATGACATGCTAGTGTGCGCTGCCCTCAAAGACTGACATTTACTAGAACATGCACTGTTATCTGTTACAGCAGTTAAAATTTTTATATAAGCTGTAATAAATCTGTTTAAAAAGAAGTGTTTATATTCCAGAGCTGCATGCTAGGATGATTTGGTAACAATTCAACTTCCATCTTCATGTCCATTGTAGCTGTGTGTATACATCTGAGGTTGCAGGATACAAATTGCACTCTAGTATGAGGTGATTTATATTATCCCATTGCATGGTATTATAAGGGTGGTTTAACATGCTGGTGGTTGGATTTTTGTTAATCAGAAACATCAATGAAATATCTCAGACATGTAGCAATACAAAAACGGGACTGGATTCCCCACACTTAAGGAAATTTTAGAAGGATGTAAAGTTCTATACTAGTAAATACAAATTTCTCTGTCTGGCTCTGATTTTAACAGCTTAAGGGAGACATACAGTACAGCAGCCTGTAACCACAGACCCATGGTACAAAACAGCAGACTGCTAATCCTAACCTCCACCCCAGGAAGAGGAAATGACTGTGGCCAGACTAGATCAGGAGGTCAATCATAATAAAAGCATCTTCTGTCTTTGAGTTTTGCTAGGATGAAGACAAGTTGAACAGACAGGAAGTCCTGCAAAAAGAGGAATTTCTGGCTTCCTGGTTAGGATGAGCTGTGATGTGACAGAACCCAAGGGTGTGGGAAACGGTATCAAGTTGTAGACTAGCTTTGAGCTACACCCCCCACCTGACCCGCCTCCACGCCCCACCCCAATCTAATCTCCTCCTCCTTGCAGAACTAGCAAGATTATTATTTTTGTAGAGAAATATTAATAATAATAAAAAAAAAAAGAATTTTATTACTGTACAGCTTTTCTATGAGAACAGACGGTAAGGTGTTACAGTGTTTTTGTTTGACCTCAACTGTGCTGTGTGTAATTGTTTTATGCATTTACAATCATATTTATTAAATGGAAAGAAGTCTGTTAACTGTGTTTGCATTTTCTTACAATATTTGTAAAGAAATACTATGTATTTGCGGAAGTAATATTCAACCCATAAAGAAAAGAAAACAAGCATGTGTTTGTATTTTCTTCTACACACATTTAGCGATGATATATTTCTAACGTGCTTTCAAAGAATCAAGAAACTATATAAAAGAGCCTTTTCTGTCAGAATATTAATATAAATATGCACTCACGGTTGAGAAGCAAATTTGCCATGTAGACTGCCAAAAGATGAAGAAAAGAAAAATGAATGCATCACTGTCGTTTGCTTAGATTTGGAACTCAGGTTGCCAGTTTTTGTCAGGCATGTTCATTTCATTTTCACATTCACCTGTACTGTAGCATTTTTTGCAGCCTAAACCCAAACCCATAGATATATAGCTCATATAGTGAGCATTGTTAGTATGGTGTACACAAACAAGAAAGAGCTGTGGATGTCACTTACATCAATCTGCAGTTTTGCTGACAATTTCTTAACCAAAGTTTTTGTATGTCTCTGGAAACACACTCAAACATGTAAAACCATTTGTGATGGTATCATCTGTATGTGCAGGGAGTGCTTGGGTGCCCTGTAATGCACCTTCACATATGCATTAGTCAGTCTGTTGTGCCTGTCCATTATGTGCAAGCAGTTGTCCAAGAATTACACTACACCAAAAAATTCTCTCACCACTGATGGATGGGTATTGAGGTCAGCAGAGAGCTTTTTAAATGGGTAACACGTGAAAATAAGTAACTGTTTAACTGAATGTGAACCATTTTAACTGCACTGCTGTCACTTTATGCTAATGGTAAGGTTGATGTTATCACACAAAAAGTGTTGTCAAAATCTTGATACTTAATTCCCAAAGAATTTGTATGAATTTGAATGTAGTTTTGCTTAATGTTGACTATCTGGTCCCTTGACCAACATGCAGATCCATGACAAGTGACAAATGAAAAGATGTCCACTGGTTTGACAGATGTCAAAAATATGAATGTAATGGCCTTGTCAACAGAGCTCAATCTAAGTGAACACCTACCACCTGTAAAACTGCTCGTTACCACTATCACTCTCATGTCAAATGGTTTTAAAACTGAAGGAGGAGACTGTACATTCATGCTCCCATGTGGGCAAACCTTCTTGGTTTTAAAAACCCCATGGCCTGAATATGAATATTACACAGTGTTTATCTAGAAATCTGAAATTGCTAGAAACAACAAATTTATTGAATTGCCAAAATGATTACTTATTAAATTACTTTTTGGTACTCTTTTTGAAGTTTGGAAAATAAAACTCAAGAAGAGAGAATGTTCAGCCAAAATACTCAAGCACATTTAAAAAAGCTATTCTTTTGTTTTTCCCAGATTTTTATAGACAACTTTCTTGGGAGAAACTTAACAGTAATTTGTCACCAGTTTTAAAGTTCTTTGCTCCTCTTCTCCTGCTCTGCTGAGGATAGTTTAGACCAGTTTGTCAAGCAGAAAGGATACTCTCATAAATAGGGATGAGAAACTGGGATGGAGTCATTAAAGATGAAGATGTTAATTTCAACATGGATATAACCTTAACAAGTTTCAGTGCAGAATATAATGATGCTGAAGTGAGTGATAGTGCAGAAAGAATAGGAGTAATTACAGCTAGATCTTTTACACTTATTATACAGTTCTTAAAATAGCTGTGGTTGGAGCAGCAGTGGTGATAATGATGATGGCCACAGCAATGGCAAAACTAACACAGACTGATTGTTTGACTGAGTCATATCGATGTTGCCAGTGTACAGTGCATATTTCAGCTCAGGCATCCAGGGAACATATATCATCTGAATAACAATGATGATAACTGTGTTACTCATGGGAAAGTGTCATCATAGTTCACATGATGCACATTTCCAAAGGCTTTGCTTGTCCTTAACAAAAGAGAAGAGAGGCCACAGGGCAGTGTCATTACTGATGTGCAATGATTCTACTGCTGCTGACGAGAGTCGAGGGGGCCCGGGCAGAATGGTTATGAATGAAGCAGAGGCAGGGGGAGATGGTTGACGGACTCTTTAATCGTTCTTAGCCAGAAGATGCTTGGGTGCCCAGGGGAGAGAGAAGATTACCAAGAGATCAATTCCAAAACAGGGCTGGCTCTGCTGACATCTCAAGGTAGTGCAGTGCAGTGCAGTGCCCCCATGGGACCAAGCTGCCAATACAAGCTGGTATTACTGCGGATTTAGTGTGAAGGAGACTCGGAGAGAGGAGAGGCTTTTGGTGGAAGTAAACAGCGAGAGGATTACATAAAATGTTACGGTGTTGACAAGGGTGGGACACCTATAGGGGTAAGTTACAGCTGCATGGATATTTAGCAAAAAATATCCATGCCATAATAACTTTGGGCTGCTGCAGAAAAAGAAATAACAATATTTGAGATATCAGGTATGGTCACATTGCATAAAATCTTTTCAGCGCACATGAAGTAAGGAGGTCAAACTGGAGAGTAGATAAAACAAAAGCAGTCAGAAACTGCACCGAGTCTGCATTATCAAAGTTTGTACACAACAGAAAATGTTAAAGACAAAAAAAAATGTATTGTATTCGTTTTAATATATACACATTTATAGACAATCATAGTAGTTCAGGGTCTGTTTTTTATATATGTTTCCGGCACAATCCATCCATCCATTATCTATACCACTTATCCATTAAGGGTCGCGGAGGAGGCTGGAACCTATCCCAGCTGACATTGGGCGAGAGGTGCTCAACTGCCTGCTGTCGAGAAAACAATGCGGGCTTTGTAGATCATTGGAAGAGCTTCTGGTCTGATTAGGAGAGACTGCATTCATCCCATTTTTGATGGAGCATCTCTCATATCTAGAAATCTCACAGGGTTTATTAGGAAGCCAAAGCCCTGACAATCCAGAGTTCAGGCCAGGAGACAGAGCTGCAGTCTTACACGCTTCTCTGTGCCTCCTTTAGATCAGTCACCCCTCCATTACCCCATAGAGACTGTGTCTGCCCCCCGACCACTTAAATTAACTAAATTGAAGGTCAGCAAAAGAGGAGTTAGTCACAATAATCTAATTAAAATTAACACAGCCACCTCAAACTCTTCTAAAAAAGCCCACTCTTGATCCAGACATATTACCCAACTACAGACCTATATCTAACCTCCCTTTCTTTCTAAGATCCTGGAGAAAGCAGTTGCAAAACAGTTGTGCAACTTTCTACAAGATAATAGTTTATTTGAGGTTTTTCAGTCAGGATTTAGGTTGTATCACAGCACAGAGACAGCACTTGTAAAAGTTACAAACAACCTCCTAACTGCATCAGACAAGAGACTTGTTTCTGTACTTGTCTTGTTAGATCTCAGTGCTGCTTTTGATACGATTGACCATCACATCCTTTTACAGAGACTGGAGCATTTTATTGGCATTAAAGGATCCACACTAAACTGGTTTAAGTCCTATCTATCTGATTGTACATGTTAACAACTACTCCTCCATACACACAAAAGTTAGACATGGAGTTCCACAAGGGTCAGTGTTTGGTCCAATTCTCTTCACCTTATATGCTTCCCTTGGGAAACATTTTCAGGAAACACTCCATAAATTTCCATTGTTATGCAGATGATACACAGCTTTATCTGTGAATGAAGCCTAACGAAACCAATCAGCTAGCCAAACTTCAGGCTTGTCTTAGGGACATTAAAACTTGGATGACAAGCAATTTTTTATTACTGAACTCAGATAAAACTGAAGTCATTATAATTGGTCCCCAACACATCAGAAATAGTCCATGCATTTGTTACTTCTAGGATGGACTACCGTAATTCATTATTATCAGGCTGCCCCAACAAGTCTCTAAAGACTCTGCAGCTGATTCAAAATGCTGCAGCACGATTACTGACAGGAACTAGGAAAAGACCATATTTCTCCTGTGTTAGCCTCTCTACATTGGCTCCTCCTCCTCATTTACAAAGCCCTTAATGGTCAGGCTCCATCTTACCTTAAAGACCTCATAGTCCCCTACAATCCCACTAGGACTCTGCATTCCCAGAATGCTGGTTTACTAGTGGTTCCCAGGGTTTCCAGCAGTAGAATGGGAGGCAGAGCCTTCAGCTATCAGGCTCCTCTACTGTGGAACCTTCTCCCAGTTTCGGTCCGGGAGGCAGACACCCTCTGTACCTTTAAGAGTCGGCCTAAAACTTTCCTCTTTGACAAAGCTTATAGTTAGGGTTGGCTCAGGCTTGAACCATCCCTTAGTTGTGCTGCTATAGGCCTAGACTGCCGGGAGATTTCCCATGATGCACTGAGCTTCTCTTTCTCTCTCTCTCTCTCTCTCTCCATCAGTATGGATTCATATCCCATTGTGGTATATTAGATGGTGATGTCGATGTGAAGATGATGAAGAGAAGATCTCCGCTGACACTGACTTACTTGTATATAGAAGTTTATTACAAAGTAGTTCAGCATCGGACAAGCACTGCAGTAGCCTGTGAGAGGATCCGAGCCAATATGGATCTCTCTCCCTAACAGCTCTAAACACCAGTATATGTACATTGGTTGTTTACATGGTTCATAGGAAACATCTGGACCTTAGTCAATACCTTCACTATTGAGAGGAAAAAGATAAGGGGAGAGGAAACCCTCACCCTTAACCTCTACTAGTCTGGGGGTCACATTCTTAACTCTTATCCTAAACATGAACCCCAAAGGTTAACTCAGACATAGGAAACTCGTAAAAAGTGTATACATCTGGAAACCCTTAGACATTTCAGAAAGACAAAAACATACATAAACATCCTGTATACCACACCATGTTACATGTTACTAACTCAATATCGTTCCTTTCCTGTAGTATTGTGCTCTTCCGTCTCTCTCTCCTCTTCTGTCTCTGCAGGTATTTCTGCCTTTGGAGCTGTAGAGTCTGAGCTGTGACTCAGCCTGCTGCTGCTCCTACAACTCTGCATAACACCTGCTGATATAATTAGAAATTATTTATACTGCTATTATATTTTATATTATATTATATTTATATTATATTATATTTTGGTTTATGTTTAGAGTCTATTTTCAGGTGCAAATGAATGATATTTTAAGGGACTCAGGATTTAGACATTTAATTGGATCAAATTTGCATCAACGGATTGTAGTATATTAATATAATATAGAAATTACAATCCATTGATTCAGAACAGAGGGAATCATGAAGAATTGCACTGTTTGGCTGTGTTTCAGTTCAGCAAGTGGGGCTCTGCAGTTGGAGTTTTGGTTAAGTGATTGCTCGGCTCCTTTCTGTACATTAAAATTGCTTAAGTGCTTAATTATCACTTTTGAATGCAGGGTTTGCACAGTCTTTCTCCTTGTAACATGTTTAACATCGGTCCATTCCAAACATTCGGTGTGCATGATCTTCTCTGTGCACTGCACTTGTAAGTGTATTCTCATAATTATGACAACTGTTTCATTTGCTTTTCATACTGCTGACTTTTTATTTAGATAAGACTCACATTAGTGAAAGCTAAATGATTTTACTGGTAACTGACCAAAACAGCTCAGCATGTACAATGAGGCTGCAAAGAGATCCAAGGCATCCACATGTTTGTTTAAGTCTGCATAAATCAGGAAGAAATATTAGCCCAGCAAGCTATACTTCTGACCTCAAACTACTGTACTGTACATTACATAACTGTTCTCTCCTGCATGGGTCTATGCACCTGAGCTGCCTGCTTCATGTGTTAAAAGTGATTTTGAGGTTAGAAGAGGAAAATATTCAGCTTTCCTGACCTCCCTGTCCTTTTGGGACAAAGTAGATTAGTGTCACACTAGTGTCACACTAGTGTCAAGTAACTCTTCCCATTTGCTTCAAAATGCCCCAGATAGCTACTGTGTAGTTGGTCTTTGCTACAATGAACGCAAGAATGAAAGAATGAAAGAGATGTTTTTCTCCTTTCTCTACAGCTGAAATGGTATTACCTGAACTGTCTGAATACAGCAAACTCCACTCCTTTAGAAATTTTAATACTAGAATTTCCCTGCAACTATTCAAATCAGAAGCATTATTAATAAGCCATGGTGAAACCTTCTGCAGCAACTTTGGATATAATTTTAGATATTTTGCTGATTGAGCATGGTGGTTGTCTTCAGCTTATAATGAACACTGAGTCTGTTTCATTTCCCAATACATTACTTGGGCCACCTCTAATAATGTTAGATTCAATGGCCCATGACGTCATGTTCAATTAAAAGCTGAGCTTAATGACAGGAACTGGAGGAAACAGACCTAATTGCTTGAAGAGGGAAAACTCTGTGAAGAAAGGGCAGGAAGAGGACAGTCCGTTACTTAAGCTCAGGGCTGTGTGAGTATGTGCATACGTGCCATTGTGTGTGTGTGTGTGTAGGTGACACTGATTCATGCATATTCATGTATATTGCTATGCATAGGCCTGGATGCAAATATCTGTGTGTGGAGACAAGCTGAAAGCCTGCTACTTTAGCTCAAGCAAGTCTATGTGTATGTTTATCTCTCTGCATGTTTATGTGAATTTGTTCCATCTGTATGTGCAGTGGAATGTACTTGAACTCATGTACTGATTAGGCTTCATTTGGGGGAAATCGTCACTTCTATACCATTGAAACTAGACTTGCTGGTAGAAGGTGTGGATGAAACAAAATGTGTCCCCAGTCTGGTTGCACTGCAGTTGCATTTAGTATTATGACATTTAAAAACACTTTTCCTCTGGGGTTAGCTCATGGACAGAACAAGGCATAAAATGCCTGTTATAATTTGGTAAAAATCCTTGTTTAATAGAAACTGCAGTCAAGCCATGGTAAATGTTGTATACCATTATAACTTTCTATTGAACAAGTCTTTGACACAAAGACTTATTCTACCCAAACTTTCTCTGGGGAAGAATAATAATTGCAGAGGTAAGGCAGTCCTATAGTTGACATATCAGTGGACCCATTTCCTTACATCCAAATGCATGAATATGTTAGTGATTACTAGGGGGTTACTAACAATGCACATAACTTCACTTATGGTGCCAAATATACATTTTTAACATTAGTAACTGTTAACTACCAAAACACTGTGGATACAATGTAAAGAACTAACTTGTAGCAAAAATCAAACAAAAAACCTGCACACTGTACTAGCAGTTCCCAGTAGAAAATTTTTGACTGCCTACTGTCTGACAAAGATCTCCAGCAGATTGAAACATTGTTGTCACATTAAAATTGACTGGTAACTACTAGCATAGTGTATGAGTCTTTTGATGATTTTTGCCTCATGAGATTGTTTCATGTTCATTTTTTTGACCCAGTACCTGTAAAAGTTTTTTTGGATGTGCATGCCCTACACTTTGTTTTAAGAACTGACATGTGCCAAGTAACAGCTAAAATGATTTAAAAACAATTTAACTTAACTTTGTGTTGACAACCCCATTGCATGCTGAGAAGTTCCCTCCACCTTCTTCCTAAAATGCTACAATATTATTGTAGATCAGCACAAGACAAAAATGCTGTTTGCAACACAGGACTGATTTCTGTAATTGGTTGTTTCATTTATATATATATATATATATATTTATATATATATAGATAGATAGATAGATAGATAGATAGATAAGACAAGTTTTAGTCTGTAAAATATCTGTTTATCAATAGTTATTATTAAAATGTATTCACAAATTACGTTTTTGTTCATTTTTACCTAAATATTATTTGTGATTTGATAAAACATTAAAAAATTGTAAAATAATATCAATTTTAATGAAATTACATGTTCAAAAACATCATTTTTTATAGTGCAGTCCATTTGCCATTCACCATTTATGTGTAGGATCCAGTATTTTGTAGATTTGACCCATCTTGGTGACAAAAAAACTCAGCCCATGCTGCTTCAATATGGATGAGTTGCACAGAAGATGTCTGCTGAGCCACTTTAGCAGTGCAGGGCAGCGAGAGTGAGCAGAGGCCTTTCTGTATGGTAAAAGCAGAATTATGGAAGAGGGCCACAGTTAACAAGCCAGCCCTACACTTTCACTGTCCCCTGAGGAAAGGGGGCACAGGGAGGAGTGATAGAGCTGGAGCCTGGCGCCCATCGAGGGAATGTCACTTTGCTCTCTTGGGCAATTTGCATGCTCTAATATTAATTGCTATTGGAAATGCTTGATTTGATTAAGGGGGAAGTCCCACAGGGGCACTGCTCTGGCTCTGCAGCTGAGGAGAGGGGAGTGGCGCCTTTGCTCATAACCTTGTTATGTTGAAAGGCAACTGGTACTGAGCCAATAATGTATACAACACAGACCTGTTCAGTCTCTGGAGTTTGTTTACACATTTCTACATGTGTTTTTTCACAGATCAGTGACACAATATTTGCCATATACGAAAGATTTATAGAAAAGCCTTTGTAGACTTATTTAGAAAAACACACATCCAATCACTCTGATGCACAAACACTGAGGCTTACAAATGAAATAAACTGTTTGTAACCACTGAACTCCATTAGAATCTTCAGTGGATTAAAATTGCAGATATGCACACAAGCACACAACAAGTTTAGCATTCAGAAAAGGCTAAAGAATTGATCACAGCGTTTGATATGGAAATGCAGCATAAGCACACAGTATATGCCATGCATTTGCATTTTCCTGATCACTCCTTAATTCATAGCAGAGGTTTCTGCACATGCCTTGCTTTTGGTATGCACCGGGCAGCTCAAAGGGATCTTTTGTTTTGACTGTAAAGGGCATATTTGTCCCTTGGCCTTAGCATAAATAGGAGCTGACAATAAAATATGGCCTACAGGAGAGTTTAGCATCGGCTGAGAAGGAGAAGACGCACTGCTATTGTATCACCATAGGGTGGTTTACATAACTGTGCATCTGTGCAGAAATATATGTGTGTACAGTATGTGCTTGAGCATGGCTTGGAGTTGTTGTGGCACAGATGAGGATGAGGTGATGCGAGTCTAATTGTAACATGCAGTTAGTTAAAGTCAATTTAATTTCAGATTCTGTATAGAAGAAGAAAGTTACATTCATGTCCAATTTCATGCAAGCATATATTATGCAAATGGTCTCTTTTTCTCTCTTAGGGTTTGACCTCTGTCCAGGAACATTAACATACTGTACCCAGGATTCCAGCAGGCTTATCTTAATGGTGCTCTTCAAGTGAAACTCACAGCCACTGAGTTAAATTTTGAGCTCACTAGACTTACTTGGCAGATTACTGGACTCTACTGAACACTATTTTATGAACTTATAATTCCCTGGAGATTTCCAACATTAATTCTTGTCATAATGCCAGAACACACACACACACACACACGCACACACACACACACACACAGTCCTTCTTTTGAAACACTTTTGTCAGCTCATCTTTGTTTTCGGTGTGGGTGTGACTGCTGATGCAAACAATGCAAATACTATATTGTTATTATATATTATTATATTGTTATTAAAATCCCCATCAGAGGTGCAGACAGTCTTATCTGAAACATGTCTGATTCATGGTTGTGAGGGACTGCAGTACATAGATTATTTTGATACTGATCTCGTATTGCGACATAACTCATGTCATAGAATGGATATTTTATTATGTATTTTAATGATTTCTACAGTGGCCCTGAAGGTCAAAACACTACAACATTTCATAAAACAGAAAGGGAGAGACAACAGCTCTTCTTTGTCATTGAACAGAAAAGGTTTGTGAAACCAATTCAGAGTTTATCCAGTGATGTGTTGGTTGGTGGGTGATAGAATTGAGCATAAGGATTCCCGGAATGAGAGAGAAAATGAGTGTATAGGCTGTATGAGGGCATTCGTGCGCACAAGATAAGTTTATATACAGAGAGCCATAACAACAGACTGGCTTTCTCACACTTTATCTGTGTGTGTGTGTGTGTGTGTGTGTAAGTGAGATAGAGAGAGATAGAGTGAGCATGGGAAACTGGCCTTCATATTATGTTCTGTGAACTCATTCAGTCAGTCATTCATTCATTATCTATACCTCTTATCCGTAAGGATCGCAGGGGGCTGGAGCCTATCCCAGCTGACACTGGGTGAGAGGCAGGGTACACCCTGGACTGATCGCTGGTCCATCACAGAGCGTTCTGTTTACTCATTGACTCTGATCATTCCGGGACAGGGGTTCTGTCCAATCACAAAGAAGAGCTGTTATCCCTCCCTTTCCATTTTGTGAAATGTTGTTGTGTTTTCTGAAATGTTGACCTTCAGGGCCACCGTAGTTTCACTATGTATGATATTTGTTGCATAGTATTAATTAACCATGACACTCAAAAATGAGAGTAGTACATATACAGTACATGGAAATAAGTGAGAGAATTTGGGAGGTTTACTGACTGGAGTGTCCCTTAATTCTCTCCGAGGCAGTTTCCTCCTTAAAATCACCCTGCTCGCTTTACAACTTCTGTGTAATTTTTCAGTCATTTGCATTTTGTTTTAATGATGTATTTATGGAAGCTATGAAATGCATTTTAATGGATTCTAATTAACTGGAGCCAAGTGAAAGGGAAAAAATGGAAACGAGCGATGCTAGCTGACATGCATACGGGGTAAAATCTCTTGATGACTATGAATTAAAAGCCTTCCTCCATGACCAAATTGTAAATTACTGACACAGTTTTACTTTCAAATCCCTTGTTTTCAACATAAATTCATATATCAGTGTTGTTAGAAATATTTACCCAGCACACATTGTAGCCCAGCATAATAACGCTGAAAGAAATGCATGTTAAATTCAATGAGGCCAACCATATAATACACTAAAGGTATAATAATTTAATTATATAATTATATTATATAATTCATTTATATTAGTATCCTGTCCTGCCATGTAACATCATATTGAACACGGCTGTAAACATGATTTATGGTTTAATCATTTGAGTTATGTAACGGTGAAAGTGCAACAGCAATACAATTAAAGAGCCCCAGTATGACTCAGCACTGTCTATTATAGAGCAATATTTAACAGACAATTTCTAGTGTTTTATTAGTGTGTTTTATAACTCAGTCAGTCATGCAAGGTGCTTTCATGTTACATATGTAACAGACTAGCAACATCATCACATTGGTATATTTCTAGTACTGTATCTTGCTTTTTACTTAAAGCATTTCTGTCCTTTTCAGTCTTGAAAACATCGATTTTTGTCTCTATGTTATTCTATGTTTGCAGAGTCACTGTTTCAGCCTTAGGTTTAATTAGACCATCCATATCAAGATGTGTTAGAGCTGCTGACATGTGTCCTGTCATGTTGCACCACACCAAATAGCTGTATATGTGGCTTTAAACAGGAGTGTGGCCTCTAATGTCTCTGTGAGCCCAACACCGGCCTTCCAGTTTCACCTGCTTCAGCTACAACTTGTGGCATCACATGCAGAGATTTGACAAGCAGTATACTTTTCCCTCAACAGGGGGAGATGTGGCTCTGTCATGTCTGGCCCAGCCCTGTGTCAGTGAACGATGCACCTTGCCGAGGTGCCTCCGCTCCGAGACAGTGATGACTGCAGCCGTCCTGCCACAAACCCGCAGGCTGCTGATCTGGTCTGAACTTGCTGTTTTTATGTTATTTAATGGGATTTTCATAGCAATGTGTCATTCCCTGCAGTCTGCCACTTCTACTGACAGAGTGCATACGTATGCTGGGAGATGGTAGGGAGTTCATCATGGGTGAAAACCTGATTTTGTGTGACTCCTCAAAGTCTATACTGCAGAGATACAGTGTAATAGACACTAGTACTAATATATATCTGAGATGTGTGTGGGAGCCAGCTTTAGCTTGAAAGGTCCAGCAGAACACATACAGGATTTAAAGAAATCAAAGTTGGGTCAAGGTTAATCTGTTAGCAACAAAGTCTTGAGATGTAGCTGAATATATTTGCAGTGCCCAAACAGAGTGTATATTTCAATGAGCCCAACACGGAAAATAAATAAAACTCTTTGCAAATGATCCATGATATGACAAGACTCTAATCAACATCACCATCGTGCTTATATATAAGAGCCAAACTAACTGACTGATAAAACATTTTATTTCCTACTTGTCAAAATGCAGTTTTTCTCCTTGCCTGCTCACTGAGGCATCCTCCTCGGGAGCATTTTCCCTCCCACCTGCCCCATACAGTTCACTCCTTTTACTCTGCTGTATTCCCTGGGGTAGCTTCTGAAATTGTATGCATTAGCTGTGTAGGGACCGAGGTTACCAAACAGCTTTTGTTTGTCAGTAGTGTGGTTAGCTGATTTGATTTTGATTTCATATCGGAAAAGTTGCACATGCCATGACTTCAATGAATGACATGGCAGCTATGACCCACCCACTTTCCCTTACCTGTGACTTAATTCTCCACATGTTCTGTTCAGTTTTGGTTGCATTTCCTCTCCAGTCCTCTCTGCTTTCTCATACTGTTCCTCAGACTCCTCTGTGTTATTTATGTACTCTACTTACTCGTTTTTGGTGGTAAAGCTTAAACCAAGCTGTTGTCCTTACCTACAGGTAAATGGTGGTGTTAATTTAGACTAGTCCAGTTACAAAAAGTTAGTTTCCAGCCATGATCATACTTTAATCACCATACTGGTATGTTGGCATTGATGCCATATGGTGGTGGCATATTTGTCATTAAAATGATAATTTTGATTTGTTTTCTATCCTTTGAAATTGTCAGTTCTTTAGCCTGTTTTCATCTTTCTTCAGTTTTAAAGAAGGCTTGTTTGGTGTGAGGGAGGAAGAAAAGAGATTTGAGGTGACAAGGGTGTTTTTGCAGTTCCAATTTGCGTCCATTTAATGTCACTGGCTGTGGCTAGAGTGGACATAATAGTGAAAATTTCAACTTCCAAATAGTTGTTATAATTGTGGTGTAAATTATGTTTATTACTGTGTTTCAGTGCTTATATAGAAGGCCTAAAAACATGTTTGTCACTGCTACAGCAGTGAACTTTGCTCTGCATCATGTAGCTGTGTTCTACATTTTGGGATCAAGCCAGCGTTCACCCTGCACACCAAAAATCCACATGATAAGGCAGAACCCATATTGTCTGGCTGTGCATTTACACAAGGAACCTCATAAACATGATAACCACATTATAGATGTGGAACACTGACAGAGATGCATTACTCAACACACAGAGCACAATTTTGTGTGTGTGTATAGTCTTTGATAAACTGTGTCATAGTACCACAGGCGCTCTCTTATGGAGTTTAGGCTGAAATGGTTATATGGAAAAAGTGCAGAGAGGGAAAGAATAAAAAGAATATCACTTCACCGATGTTCATAGCTTTCATCTCTTCTGAGTAGATAGCAGACTGAGGAAGTGATCAGCAGGTCAGAAAGGAAGCATCACCTCCTAGACTGTCTTCTTGTTTTCTTCTTTGACTCATTCTTATTGTCTCTGTCTGTCTCCCTCTTTGATTCACGCTAAATTTACCCGTGCAAGGTGTCAGACTGGAGATTATGAGCTGCTTCTCACTGATGTGGAAAAGAAAACCGACGATGTAGCTCGTAGGTCAGACACTAATTGTATGATATTCCAAAATGGAGCTGGATGACAAAGAGAAGTTGACAACTTCTGTGGGAACAGATCTTTTTTACCTGTTGTGTTTTTTTTTTTTTTTTTGCTTTCCTGCAAGTTTAGGCAAAAAAGGATGCTATAGTATAAAAACTCCTAAAATTATCATGGCAATCATTATCATTATTACAATGATGTTTAATTGTGTTCAGTTCAGAGAATGACTAAGTGTGATATTGTGTATGCTTGTATCTTCATGTGCACTGTATGCTTAAAGACGTCTTCATTGACGTATGTGTTCTTGTTTGTGTATTTCACACTTTCATTCACTTTCAGACATCATTTTCTGCAAGGGTGTTACAGATTTTTTGCACTAGATGGCACTGTGCACATGGCTGTTTCAAACCTCCTGAATACTGTGACTGGATCAAAGCGCACAAACATCATTTATGATCAGTTATTGACACTGTGTTTTGTATTTAGACTTCATCGCATCAGATCAGCTCTGTTGCTGTGGGAACAGGTCTGAAAGCTGGCTGCACAAATCCATACGGTGTAATTTACTCCCTATCCAATGTCTCTAATATGAGTCACTGTGAAGCATACAGCCGCTGAGTTGAGTCAGCAAAGGTCACAGAAGATGACACTACACTCTGAGAGTGAATTAGCAAGGGGTCCCTGCCAGGGCCAGGTGCTGAGCCGTTAGCCCTTGTTGGCTTACAGCCAGGCAATAAAAGTCAAGGCTTGGAAACTGATGTCCTGTAAAAGCCAAGTCTTACTTTGAACACTGTACTGGCCAGGTAACCCAGTAGTTGAATAAAATGTCAGCCTGGCTGGATGTGCTCAGCACACCTGTTTGGCACACCTGCTTTGTCCTACGCAGTGCAGCTGGGCCAACAAACTGAGTTATGGCCTCTTTTATGACTGTAAATGGTCAGTTCACCCAAATTACATGAAAAAAAAACAAATATTCTTTCTTATTTAGCTGTTTTTCATATTTAGCCAAACCTACTAGATCTCTTCACTTACAGGTGCCTAGCATGTGCTATTACTGCTGTACTCCTCTGATAGATCTATTTCTGGATGGAAATAGATGTAATAGATAATACATTCCTTCACAGCTGAAACTTAATGCACATTTAAAGTCACAGGGTTCAAGCCTTTTCAGTAAACACACATATATTTTGCAAGTAGGTAACGTTCAAGAGAATCCACTGAAATCTGTCATTAATTGGCATTAAGATTTGTTAGTAAAGTAATTACAGTGAGACTGGCTACAGGCAATGGCATAATGTTAATATTAATATCAGCCACTGACTACCACCTGTAATACTGGTGTGGTTTGCACTGCAGAGAGCACCTTACAGGGGTAGGGGACAGAAGTTGCAGCAGGAGCTGGATTAAAAGAGTTTTCAGGTGTTAATGGAGTTTCTCATGAATCCAAGTCTTCACTTGTGCTTGTGGTAGGCAGTGGAAAGTGTGGATAGAGTCCTGTCAGCAAAACAGATCTCACACTGTACCAATGGGTGAGGCTCAACTACATAAATACTAGATCTTGTCTTGATCAGTGGCCTCATTAGGTTTGGTACCAATATGTAAGTTTGAACAGGCAAGGTGATGAAGAAACAGTAAAGTAATAAAATCACAAAGTGGTAAGTTGTTGTTTTTGATAATAAATTGTATTGCTATTGATACTGATGTCAGTTGGTGACTCTGGCTGTTATTACTTGGTATAAAATCAGAACCACATTTTTATGGTCTTGCCCTTCCTTAATATCCGTCTGAAAGTGCCTCTGTGAAATCTCCTCAGATTTTCCTTTGATTTCTATTGCCTCATTGAGGAGAATATTTTTTATGTTGTACCACCAGCGCTGGTATTGTGTTAATCTGCACTGCACGGCGTGACTTATACCGTAGGAGCGGTATGCGTAAAATATTTGTAGTTTTGAAAACGTAGGCTTTTTCAAACTGTGGTATGCCTTGAAACCAGTAACCGGCCCATGTCTAATCTACTGAAAATATTAAATGACCTTGAATGGGACATTATATATGTCAGTGAATACACACTACCACACTTTGTTAGTCTCTTAGCCACACTCTAAGTTAAGTCTAAATCATTCAATCTGTCACTATGTTTTCCTATATATTTATTTGTCCTACATGTTTTTTTTTTAATTGCACAAGCTTAAAGTGAAGCTATGTTATTTGTCTTAAAATCTGAGTTTGCAATTTCAAAGACAATGTTAATTCAATGTATTGTAACATGGTGTTTTATTGCAGAGTTATCAAGCAATTTATCAAATCACAAGGTTTAGAAAAAATATCTCTGTAGTCCTTTATTTTAATAAATCAATAATGTATACAGCATCATGTGTTGTATATGTACTGTGGCTCAGTAAAGATCTACAAATGTACAGTACATCTTGTTAAGTGCAAATAACAGTAATAAACTGCTAACCTTTCCATAGTATTCTACTGTGAATGCAGAAAATATTGTTGGGGGTCTGTGTTACAAAAACAGTAAGCAAACAGCCCAATGCTGTTAATTTAACACTAAGATAATGCAAACCCTGCTGCCACATGTTTACTGTTATTGTACTGCAAAATCTTTAACAGTGTAGATCCTACATTTCCCACAATGTAAACTGAGAAAGTCTTTCATGAGGCCATCAATGGGTGATAAACACCTAAAACAATCCTAATATTATCACCGACCCCCTGATGATCATCAGGTAATTTTCTCTGAGTTCAGAAAGTTCAGAAAAATAAACTGGCTAGATACTACAACAGGTTTTTTATTTTTTTTAATTTTTTTTTAATCCTGAATTCCTTCAATCAGCACTCCTCAATTGTATGCTGATGGACACATACTACAGAAAATACTGTACATATGAAGAACAAGTCATCATCCAGAAGTGCACTTCCAGTGTAATGAATAAAATATCAGGAAATCAATTTTTGTATTGTGCATAACTTTGCCTTGCATGCGCTTTACAAACAAGGTCTGTCAAGTAGCCAGTGCATGTGGTTGCACAGTCATGAATAAAGATGGAAAATGAAAAGCCTTTCAGCAGTTTTTCCATCTCATGGCGATAGAAAAAAAGTATACATTTCAAAGGATTGAAAACAGGTGGTGAGAGTTCAATGATGTCGTTGAATACTTGTCTTGAGAATAATAAAGCAGTGGCTCTCTGTTCAATACATCTGTGATATTGCCCCAGACTTCATATGCTCAAAATAAGGGTTCATCCACATATCAGTGGCTCCATCTGTCTGTGCAGCCGCTCCACACACACACACACACACACACACACACACACACACCATCATCATCATCATCATCATCAGTAGAGGGGGCAGCTTAACAAAGCCTATATAAACAAGTTTGTGGAGCAGCTGAATTTTGTTGACAGAATTGTTTCTTTTCAAGCCATATTAAACGAAAATATGAAGGTGTCCACTTCAGAACTGCATAATTTGCTCACATCAGTCAAAAATATTTAATTCAGCTGAGGCTTGTTGTCTTTATCATGGAGATATGGTTATGAAAGCCTTTAATATAACCAAACAGCTTCATCAGAAATCATATATAAAGGATCTTATTATCATGCTGAAAATGTAATGTTTTACATGTCTGACTGCTTTCTCCTGTTTCCTCTTTT